>NW_007257541.1:42675-43430 GCF_000164805.1 Carlito syrichta
TCTTTTGGTTTTGGGGTTGGTTCATGTGTATTTTATTCTTTTTCCTGTACCCTTGTGAAGAACGTTGTTCTTTTTTCCTTTTCTTCTGTGTTTATTACTTTCTTAAGTGTTTCATGTACAGGTGGTTTGGTGGCAGCATAAGTTCTTAGGGATTGGATATCTGGGAAAGATTTTAATTCTCCCTCACTGATGAAGCTTTACTTGGCCAGGTAGGTTATTCTTGGTTGAAATTCTTTATCTTTTAGGACTTTGAAGATAGGGCTCCAAGCTCTCCTAGCCTGAAGGGTTTCTGTAGATAAATCTGCTGCTATTCTGATTGTTTTTCCGTGGTAAGTGATCTGGTCTTTTTCTCTTGCTGCCTTTAGGATTTTTTCTTTTATGCCTACTTTGTTTAGGTGAATTATTATGTGTCTAGGAGTTGGTCTTCTCATTTGTTGTCTTGCAGGGGTTCTCTGAATCTCTTTTGTTTGAATTTTTGCATCACTGATTAGATAAGGGAAGTTTTCTTGAATGATCTCATGGAAAGTTTGTTCCAGTGTTGTCTCTGTCTTTCTTTCTGCCTCAGGAAGGTCAATTACTCTTAGGTTCGGTCTCTTGAATTAATCACTCATCTCTTGAAAGTTTTGTTATAGTCTTTTTGAGCTTGTTTTCTGTGTTTTTAAGAGCTTGGGTTATTTCTATATTTTGGTCCTCAAGCTCTGAGATTCTTTCTTCTACTTGGGTAATTCTGCTTTCCATGCTTATCAGTTGTTATT
>NW_007257541.1:43450-44081 GCF_000164805.1 Carlito syrichta
GTTAATGTTTATTTTTAT
The DNA here is from genome assembly GCF_000164805.1 of Carlito syrichta. Lineage (NCBI taxonomy): Eukaryota > Metazoa > Chordata > Mammalia > Primates > Tarsiidae > Carlito > Carlito syrichta. Next base: position 43,469 of record NW_007257541.1, read on the forward strand.
TTCACTGTGGTCCAAGAAGGTGCATGGTAAAATTTCAGTCCTTTTAAATTTGCTTATGCTTGATTTATGGCCAATTATGAGGTCAATCTTAGAATACATTCCATGTGGTGATGAGTAGAGTGTGCATTTTGTGGTCTTTGGATGGAGTGTTCTGTAGGTGTCAATTAAGTCCATTTGGTCAAGAGTCAAATTGAGGTTCCAGATCTCATTGGTGAATTTTTATCCTGATGATCTGTCTAGGGTTGTGAGTGGGGTATTAAAGTTCCCAGTTATAATGGTGTTAGAGTTAATATCTTTCTTTAGTTTTCCTAGAAGTTGCTTTATGAAAGTTGATCCACTTATGTTAGGTACATTTATGTTTAGGATAGATATTTCTTGTTTATGAAGTGAACCTTTTATCATTATGTATTGACCCTCTGTATCTTTTTAAATTTTTGATAGCTTAAATGGTATTTTGTCTGAAATTAGGATCACTACTCCTCCTTTCTTTTGTGTACCATTCACCTGAAAATTTGTCTCCCATCCTCTTACTTTGAGTCTGTGCATGTCCTTTCTAGTAAGATGGGTCTCTTGAAGGCAGTATATTGTTGCCTGGTGATATTTTATCCATTTT
>NW_007257541.1:44623-113461 GCF_000164805.1 Carlito syrichta
CTTGATATCTAGGTCTGTAGTTTGGGACCAGTCATTCTGGGGGCTCTTCATTGTTTGCATCCCAAAGTAAGTTTTCTCAGTGTCTGCCCTCCCAGGGGTCTGGAAGAGACCCATATTCTTTTTTTGGTTTTTCTTCATTTGTGTAGATTTTTCTCTCTCTCCCTCTTTCCCTCCCCTTCTTTAATTCTATTTTTCAAGGAAGGTGGGGTTGCTTTTGTTTCACTTGTACAATATTATCCTGTTCTTCCTTATGAGGGTCCTCTGGCTTTGTTCACTTTTGAAGTTGGAGTGTGGGCTGCAGGCTGTACTTATTGCAGTTTTGAGGTTTAATTGTGGGGGAGGCTGTGATTCAGAATCTATATGCTGATTCCAGCATCCACCCACAGGTGTATGAGCACACTGGAACCTATTTCCCATTGCCTTACAATTTGTCTGTGCAGCGGTATGTAGGTTTGGTCCCTGGATCAGAAGGAGGTACAAAAGAGGGAAATAATGGAGGAAGGAGGGGTCAATAGGAAGGTAGAAAGAGAGGAGAGTGAGAGGGAAAACAGATGTACATTCCAATTATCAGGTGAAAAAGAGACACAAGGCTGGAGAGAAGTGAAAAAAACACGTGAGCCAAATTCCCTAAAGGATACTGGTAGCTACACAGAGACAGACCAACAAAATCATGAAACAGATAGTGTAAGTCAGAAAGCAAACAAAAGTGAGCAAAACAAACAGTCAAAACGATAAAATCAAAAGTTAAAATAAGAGATCAGACTAGCTCTGGAATCTTTCCTGAGTGTCTCTTGAGTTCTGATCTCCAGCCTCTCCCCTTTGTTTTCCTTGCAGGCAGCTAGATTTTCTGGCAACTTGGGTTTGTTTTTTTTAGCCTGCTGCCTGGGAGGTCTGCGACGTTGCCTTTGTCTGATTCAGCAGGGGAGGGGCTTTGTCTCCTGTTTAGCGATGTTAACTTAGGAACCGAGGTGGAGGCTGTTGATAGGTGGGCAGGGCAATGCAAATCTCTACCTGGAGAATGGCTGAAGTGGCAGCTTCACTTTCGTGGATCTTTTCTCTCTGTTCGTCTGGGTCCCTGTGTGTTCCACTGTGATGGACTGCGCTGGAGTGGGAGGCACCAGGGATCAGCTGCACAGCTGGGCACTGGATCTGGGGTGCCACCAGCAGGCTGGGATGGAGGAGGGGGTGAGGAGTTCCCTCCTCTGGAGCTGAGAGCCTCTGATCAGCACCTCATCGCACGCTGAGTGCCTCAGCCGGGGTAGGCCCAGAGCTCCAGAGCTCCAAAGCTCCAAAGGGCAGGCGGTGGGCAGCGAGACTGTCCCTGGGTCCCTCACAGGGTACTTCAGCCAGAAATGGGACTGGTATCTCTGAGGGGCAGGCGCCCAGAGCCTCCCTGGGTGACCAGCAGTTGGTGCTGGGTGCTAGGCGAGACAGTGTAGCCAGGGAGGGAGCTGAGACTCAGGACACCCACGCAGCAGGTGTCACATATAGTGGAGCAGCAGCAGCTGGGGACCAAATATCCGGCCCTGTGTGGGACCGAAGGTCCCCGGACCTTGGACCAGTGCGGCTGGCGGTGGGTGGGGGGTGTGGGGGAAGAAAAGTAAGAGTTTTTTTGGGAACTCACATTCGGAGAATCTAACAAATCCACCTATGCCGTCGCCATCTTACTGGAACCAATCTCTCATACTTTCTAGTATCTAATTATACTTTCTGAATTAAAGTTTTCTTTTTGAAATACTTTTCTTCTCATTTTTTCCCTAACTCATTCTTCATTCTTTTCTCCTACCATTTTTCTCTAAATCTGTCTGCCTGTCGCTCCTTCTACTTTACTCTCATCATAAATATTATAACATGTACCATAAGATGTTATTTGATTGCCAAATATTATTTACCTAAGTCAATCAGCATGACTTTTCTAATCTACTGCCTATATATGTGCATATATATACACACACGTATTTAAAAAGTTTTATGAAAGTAGTAAAATATATATCAAGTTTAAGAAGTTAAAGTAACCTACTTCAGAGTCTCCAAAATGCTGTTTGAAAAACATACTACTTTTATGTGTGGTTTATACTCTGATTTCTTACACTTCTTGGGAAGATAATAGGAAAATTATAGTATTTTGACTTTATGTTAATTGTGTCAAATTATATATTTTCCTATGTCTATAATTCTAATGGTTTAGTCATAGCAAATTACTTTCTTATGTTTCTCTTCATTAGGATAACTATTATTCCCCCAAATGAAAAATATTAGAATATCAACTTTTTAAGTCCTTTATTTTATTATCTGGTAGTCTCAGAAGTTGAATTCTTGCCTGGGTATATTACAATAGTCCTATTTAATTTCTTAAGCAGAACAGAGAGATTTTGGCCTTCAGTTCATCTATTTCTGAGTCTGGTTCTGTCAATATTCAAAAAATAATATTTTCAAGTAATCAAATATAAGATACCTTGAGAATGATTCAAAAATAAGAAAAAAAGTAATTTAAAAAAAGGGTAAATATTGCTTAAACAGTACTGGTATTTGTAGCAGTGCTTTAGGATGTACAACTATTAACACACAGTAGTTTCATAGCCTAAATAGTTTATGGAAAAACTTTCACTAAATCATTTCATTCTTATCATGACCCTGAGAGAGTAGTTTTACCATGTCTATGTTGGTTGGAATCAGGATACTGAGGCTCAGAACTATTGTTATTTATCAATACCAGTCCACTAGAAAACACCAAAGTGGACCTGGAGTCCCTGTCTTCTGCTTCTAAATTCCAGTCTTTCCACTACATCTGTTTTTCATATTATTATATATGTTTCAGTTCTCCCCCTTCACATCAGACCTGCACCTACACCCTGCTGATAACTAGATAGGCATTGAGAGAAATCACAGTAGTATGTCAAAGAGAAAGCTGGCTTTCTGGCTCAGAGATGATACCTTCTTCCTGTGTCTTTACATGGTAGAAAGGGTGAAGCATCTCTCTTGAGCTTCTTTTATAAGGGTATGTATCCCATTCATGAGGGCTCCACTTCTATGACCTGATACCCTCCCAAAGGCCGTACCTCCTAACACCATCACATAAGAATTTTGGGAGGACCCAAACATTCAGACCATAGCAACTTCTTTTCAAGACATCTCTGCAGTCCTTCTCCCTTGCTATTCATCATGTTACTATTCAAATCATCATCATAATAAATGTAGTCAGAGGACAAAAGTTTCCGTTTAAACCCTGAAAGAGATGCATTTTTGTTCTATTCATAGGACATTTTTTTCTGTGAAGCGTTTCCCGATTCCCAGCAACATTACCAGCTTCTTTCTTGTGCTTCCTCAGCACTCTTTTCATAGACAGATTGTAATTTTTTTGTTTACATTCCTATTCCCTGAATAAACTGTGATCATTTTGTCAGGGATACATTTTGTCTTAGTCATCGTTATGCCTCCAAGGTCCAGCACAACACCGCATACATTGCAAGTATAAATATTTGCTGAGTGAATAACATTTGTTATTTTGTGTACTCATCCAACAAACATTTGTCAAAATCTGGAAACTTCATTTCTTTGTAAAAACTATTGGTTCTAGTCCTGAGAATAAGCCTGAACAAGTGTTTAACTTTCTTTATATGACAACACAAAAATGATGAATTTGATAATTAAGAGCAACCAATTTTCTTTGATAAAATAGAAAAAACAACTTTTTAAAATAAAATAATATAATAACATGTGACTTCTCATGAATAAACATATTTTATATAATAGTTTTATTTTCCTCACATTATTTCCTGTGACCATTAAATTATCTATATGATTTTTCATAAATGCCTTCAAAATTATTTAGTTCATCAAAACTTATTAGAAAAGATGGAACACCAAGCCCAGATTCAAATCTACACATGAATGGAACTTAAGTTATTCCCTTGATAAATGCCACTGTAATGGCAATATCAGTTAGCAAATTGTACCTCTTATGCATCTGAATTAATCAGCACTATTGGAGAAGTTTCTAGAAGAACATAAAATATTATTAAAAGAAAAGATGGTCATGATGGGAAATATTAAATGAATAACCATCATGTAACCCAGAGAGATAGTGTCAATTATGCATATGGAAGACACTGCATGACAATATGGCTAATAAAGACTACTAAAGAAGATGACATTCTTGCTAAAACTATTCTAAAGACTAGACCTGTTCTGAATAATTTAGATATTATCAACAGAGGATAAGAGGGCAGATAGAGAAAGATATTCCTTTTTATTGTTTGCATGATCCATAGTCTTTCTGTGTTAATTTCTAAAATTTTAAGGAGGAAAAGGGGTGTTATTGTTAAAACTTGAGGGAATATGAAAAGAAGTTGACTAATGGGTGCAAATATACTATTTGATAGAAGAAACAAAAGCTATTGTTAGATCAGTAGGATGAGTATAGTTTATAATAATCTATTGTATATATATATATTTTTTATTCTAATAGTTGTTTATTTATCAATTATTTGATTTATCCAAAGTAATTTCCAGTACTAGCTAAGTTTGTCAGGCATGTTACCTCAGAGAAGCTATTTTTTTTGGTCTCATCTGGTCAAAAAAACATTTAAAAATGTGACCAGAAGATAACATTAGGTACAGAAAAAGTAACATTTAACATTTTATTTATTTTTTTTTTTTTATTTTTTTTTTTAATTAATCAGTATTTTTATTATAGTTTTGTGGGGTACAGTTAAGGGTTAGGTGTACAATTACGTTTCATTCAGACACCCTGTTGATAAGAGGTGTTTTCCCAGCCCCAGACAGATATTTGCTACTGTTAATCCCCTCCCCCTCCCCCCCATAGTTTCCCAGTACCGTCAGTCATTTTCTTATAGTATTACATTGGATGTTCAAGGTCCATTATATGAGTGAGAACATGTGATATTCTGATCTTTGTTTCTGTGTGAGGTCACTCAGTATTATAGACTCTAGTTCCATCCAGGTTGCTGCGAAATTCATGATTTTGTTCTTTTTTATGGCTGCGTAGTATTCCATCGTGTATATGTACCACATTTTTTTAATCCAGTCCTCTTTTGATGGGCAGCATGGTTGTTTCCAGGTTCTTGCTATTGTGAACAATGCTGCGATAAACATACGTGTGCAGGTATCTTTTTTATAGAGTGATTTGTGTTCTTCAGGGTAATCTATTGTATATTTAAAAATAGAAGAAAAGAACTTGGATGATTCTATCATAAAGGAAAAATAAATATTTAAGGTAATGGATATCCCAAGTACATTTATTTGTTTTTTATAAATTATATGAATCTATTAAATTATCACTAGTAGCCCCAAATGATGTACATCTATCATAAATCATTTAAAACTTTGAGACTTCTCTTTTGCTTTCTCACCCCCCAAAATAATTCACTTGCTTGTGTTATTGTATTAATCTCCAATGGACACCCTAATTCCTCCTTAATTACTGCCTTCAATATATCCTCAAAATAACAAGCAGAGTGATCTTATTAAAATGTAAGTCAAATAATTTCAGCCTCCTGCTCAAAACTCTGCACTAACTTTTCATCTCACTTAGAGTAAAAACCAAAGTCCTTAAAATGGCCAACAAGGTCCCACACAGTCGAACCCCATTATCTCTCTTATCTGTCTCCTCCTTGCTCATTCACTCCTGTCACACTAACTTCATTGCTGCTCCTCAAAAACATTCTAAAGTATTTTTTACCTTAGGGCCACCACATCTGCTATTCCTCTGTCTGGATTACTATTCCATAAGACATTTCCCTGGCTCTCTTCCTCACCTCTTTAGAATTTTATTCACATATCATCTCAGTGAAACCTTCTCTGGTCACTCTACCTAAAATTTAGTCCCTATTTTTCCTCTTTTGTTTTAAAAAAATCCATATCGTGTTTTAGTCTATCCCATGCTCCTAACACAGAATAGTTGAGACTAAGTAATTTATAAAGAACAGAAATTTATTTCTCATAGTTCTGGAGGCTGAGAAATCCAAGATAAAGATGCTAGCAAGTTTGATGTCTGCAGAAGGCAGGATTCCCAGGTGGAGCCTTGAAGGCTACATCCTCTAGAAGGTAGTAATATTGCTCCTCACATGGTGGGAGAGTGCAAAGGGGTAAGCTCACTTTCAAACTGTTTTTATTGTGGCATTAATCCGTTCACAAGGGCTCTGCCCTTATGATTTAAACATCTTCCATTAGGCTCCACATCCAAATAATGTTGCCTTTATAATTAAGTTTTCAACAAATGAGTTTTGGAGGGACAACCCTTCAAACCATAGCATCATATATCTAGTAGCACTGTTCCTAGCAATAATTGCTTTATATAAAACCTACTTTTATTGATTTTATTTCCTTGTTGCATGGACTTGTGAAATAAAAGTCAAGGATGTCACATGAAAAGCCACATAATTGTCTGTGTCAGTAGATTCTTAAGGTGTGGTCCCTGAATCAGCATCCCAGGAGAACTTATTATATATGCACATTCTTGGACTTCACCTCAGATCTACTGATTAAAAACTGTATTTTAATAATAAGCTCTCCAGGTGAGTCTGATACATGCTAACATTTGCAATCCATAGCTCTACATTATAAGTTCATTAAGTTGAAAATGGCAGTTGAAACTTTAATGCATTCCTTTTTTAGTGTTCTAGATTTCAAGCTTTCCTTGGATAAAATAAGTTTGAAAATATCCTGGCCTTAATAGATGTTAAGCGAGTCTTGTTTTCAGTGATCTTGTTCCTGTCCTTTCTTTTCATGCCAGTGGCTACTCTCCAAGGTCAGGTCCTTGTATCGTACACCTGGGTTATCATAATGGCCTTCTACCTAGTCTCTCTGCAGCAATCTCATTACTCTCTGTATATTGGTATGTTTTCATCAATATAAAATTATTTTTTCATATATTTTTGTTTCTGAAATAAATAATTGAAGAGTAAATTTAATGCAGAGCATTTTTGATTTCCCAAAAGATTATTTTTGTGCCAAAGCTCTATCTGATAATAGAAGAGATATTCTCTTACATGGATTTGCTTCATCATGTATCGAATTGGCCTTTCCCTGCCCTATTTTTCTCATAATGCAGGCATCTTAATGTAAAAATGCACATTAATCAATCTAATTTTAAGGAAGACCTGAATTACAAAATAATTCATTCCATAAACTTGAACTAAAAGCAGTCACATGCTCAGAGCTAATATTCTTTTTATTAACAAAAAGTTTGAAGCTGCTTACTTTCAGGTTCAACTGGAGTTTTTGCTTATGCACAGCAGATTCTCACCAGCATCCTCAGTGACTCTCTTTGAGCCCATTTCTGTAGTTCATGAATCACTGCTCAGGAAGCACAATGGAGTGCACAGAGGAGAATTCATGCAGTGTGAACCCTCTCCGTGTGCTACAGCTCTTTTTTCCCTTCTACCTCTCTGTCTTTTAAAATTTATTGCCTTTTCTTACTTTGCTGCTCAGAGGAACACAGGTTTTTTCCTGTAAGTCAAGTTCTTTATGATCCCTCTAAATTTGGATGTAGCACACAGCAGCGAGGTCATTGTAATACAGTTTCTAGGATTCATCAGGAGGTCTAGGCTGAGGCACAGCTCTCCAGTGCATCCATGCTGATTGCTGATGGTCTTTTCCTTTCCTTCTCAATTTTAGCTTTTCCCTTAGTTCTCAGACCTTCTTTGGAGTTCTCGTTAATTGGCCTGAGCTGCCACAAACACTGGTAATCAGGGGATAGCAATGAAATAAATAAAGCTTTCCGTGTTTCTAAATGACAGTATAGTACAAGAAAAATTTCCAAATAAAGTTCACAGGAACTAAATTTTTGGGCCCTAGCCTTAGCTATTCATTAGAATCATCAGTTAAATTTGACCTTCTGAAGGCAAAGTCTGGACACCTCTGTTTCAGCTCTCCCTTGCTAACTGCTAATGAGTAGTCAGGACTTTGAACCGCTGATGAGCTACCAGAATGCAGGCTATTCTACTTGTGTAGGAGAGATAAGCGAGCAGCCTATGACTGTATTTTTTTTTGTACCTGAACAAGCCTAACCAGCTAATAATAGACCTGATTCTTACTGCTGTATGAGTCTCTCAAATAAATCCTGCTTGCAAGCAAATTTTATGTATGTCACCAGAAAAGCTGAAATAATAAAATTTAACTGATTTCTTAGTAAACAAGAGAGGAATATAGCTAAATAGGGAACACCACCATTCTATTAGGGGTTGTCAAGGAAATCATCCTCATTGTGGACTTCAAGTATTACAGTGAGAAAAGGGCACTCATTCCCACTGGGTCCCACAAGAATATGACACAATCCACAGTACAAATGAATTTCTCATAGGGTGAAGTGACTTATGATGGAATTTTACTTCATTTCAGATTTGAATACACTCAATAAAATAATTTGCCAGTTGACACAAGCATTCTACCATCATAAAGTATACATAAAATGATAGAGAAGGTAAACTCAAGTTTAATATTTATTTTAACTATGATTTATTCATTTACCCCAGTTTCATTGCCAGGAAGTGTGCCCAGGAAAATATGGAAAAATTTTAAAACTTAAAACAACCTAGTTCCAGTTGATTAAGCACACTTTATTCACAAATACTGAGCTAGGCTCTTTGAGGAAGAGTGCTCCTCTTTTCAATATAATGGCTGAACAAGTAAGTATTGATGAATTACAGAATAAATATAAAACAAAATTTCAAGCATATAAATATCTGTATGAATATGGGAAGAATATGGGAGGGGTCAGCTAGTATGGAAGCAATGAATATAATTAGTGCAGCCCTGTAAAAGTATTATTCCAGCTTAAAAGGAATATAAAAATGTTTCTTGAGTTAAATGATATTTGAATCACGTCTTGGAAGTAGAGGAGAAGTTCAGAGTAGACATTGTGAAGTAGGGAAGGACATTCCAGGGAGGAGAGAGAACCACTTGAATAAAAAACAAAGACCATTGGTTTGGGGGAAATAAAATGCCTTGGTGGAATAATATATGGAGATATGGTTAATGTACACCACAAATGGTGGGAGACTTTAAATGAGAGCCTTAAATTATTCTCTATAGAGTAGTGAGCTCTCAAGGCTCTTCAGAGGGATGTGTCATAGGTCTAGTTTAGAAGAATTATTTCAAAGGTAGTGTATAGAACAATGTAGAGAAAACAGAGGCTGGAAGTAGGGTCTGGGAGGTTGTATAGTGTTACAGTCAAAGAGATGAGGAAAACATAAGCCAATGCATGAGCTCAATTTGAAGCATATCTTAGATGTCAAAACAGCAGATTTTGGAGATTGATTGTAGGTAAGGGATGAGGGAGAGGGAGCAAACTCTATTTTAGAACAACTAGGGATGTCTATTTGGTAAGAAGATATTTCCAGAATGTGAAACAGCAAAATAATCCTAGAGGGTTCTTGTGCAAATTTTGAAGAGGAGTATTTTCCAAATAGGTATATTGCTTACTATACTTGGAAAAAAAAAAAAGACACCATAAAGAAGTAAGTTTAAAAGAGTTGGGAGAAGAAGGCAAGTTGAAAACCAGAAACCACAGGCAGCTGCAAAAGTGGCAAGAGTTAAGGGAAAAAAGTGGTATTAAAAAGTGAGTGATGTCTCAGAAATATGCATCAGGAACTACAAGAAATGTGAGAAACTGTAGAACTGAGTGAGTTGCCTTCTTACAAGTAGATAAGAAAACCCAACGGTCATCCTGAAGAATTGACCTAGGCTGGTCCAGGTGGCTTGCGCCTATAATCCCAGCACTTTGGGAGACTGAGACTTTATGATTGCTTGAGACCAGGAGTTAAAGACCAGCCTGGGCAAATAGCGAGAACTTTTCCCTACAAAATATCAAAAAATTAGCCGGGTGTGGAGGTGTGCACCTGGAGTCCCAGTTACTAAGGAGGCTGAGGTGGGAGGATGGGCTGAGCCTGGGAATTCGAGGCTGCGATGAGCTGTGATTGTGCCAGTACACCCCAACATGGATGACAGAGTGAACCCCAACTTATTAACAAACACAAATAGCAAAAAAAAAGTTGACTTAAATGGATAACTATGATTCAGGAGGATGGAGAAGATAGACGGAGTGTGAGGATGGTAATGAGTATCATCTTGTTATTCTATCATTAAAATTATGTTAACTAGTTACTAAAACCATGATTTATCTGACTTGCCATGCTCCATCAGCCTTGCTGTTATTGATGTGTTTATATAACACTAGCACTAAAAACCTCACCAACTTGCAGCTGGCCTTCCCAGCAGGCTGCAATGTCAGGCTTTGGGCGTTAGAAAGAAAATCTGAGCTAGAATGAAAGGAATAGCACTGATGAGGAAACCTGAACTGTCCTGACCGGAAACTTTGGAACTCCCCTTGAAGTCCACTAGTTCTAGACTGAATTTAACTTTTAAATCATGTAGCGCTCCCTTTAAAACAGCAACAGTGACAACCCACAATTACTTAGAGTTCAGTGGATTCAATGGATTGTTTTAACAGTTTAGGAAGTTTGCCACCTAGTGATTAGTTCCTGTCAAAAACGTGGCCACTTTCATAAATGATTCAATAACACTCTGCTTTTGCCATTTTAAAGAAAGAGAGAGCTATTCACACCACTGGTAATTTAGATGTAATCACACTTACCAGAATAATCGTGGGGACACATACAAGTGTATCTTCCTATCTCATTGAGGCAGGTAGCCCCGTTCTTGCAGGGATCTGAAACACATTCATCCACTTCCAAGTCACAGTGCTTGCCTTGATATCCCGGAACACAGAAGCAGGAATAGCCATCGATTCCATCCTGGCACACAGCTCCATTGTGGCAAGGACTGGAAGCGCAGTCATCGTGATTTATCTGGCAGAATCTTCCGGCAAATCCAGCAGGGCAGATGCAGATAGGGTGAACAGGGTCCTGCAGGCAAATGCCTCCATGTTGGCAGGAGTTCAGACCACAGGACTCAATGGTAGTTTCACAGGTTGTCCCAGTATACCCAGGAGGACATTTGCATAGAAAGCTCCTTTCTCCTGGGGTGTTCACACAAGTGGCACTCTTTTGACAGGGATTGGAGAAACAAGGGTTTGCCACATTGTCACAGTCTTTATCAAAATTATTGGCTGTGTCTGAACAATGACAATCATTATCTTTTGAAAAACCCTTGCATGTAGAATTGTTTTGGCAAGAATTTGAGAGGCACCTGGTGTCGTTTTTATTGCAAACGGAATCTACAAGGAAATAAAAAATATCAAGATTGAAGTTACAAATGATTGAGGATAAAATTTAAAAACATTTTTTCTGACCTTTGTGCTACCTCAAACAAACTCATTAATGAAATATATTGTTGACTGCATCCTAATGAGTTTTAATTCCTCATTTGTTAAAGCATTTCATGTAATTGCTAATAAGAAACACAAATGGCTGGTTTGAGATTCTTTCTTCTCCTTCATATCCCTATTCTTCACCGACAGTTGAGTAATAGGATGCATTGAAGCAGATGTTAGTTCTTCCTGCACTCAGAGTTTTGAAATTCACATTCTCTTATGGAAGATTTTGGGAAATACTGTTAGATGAGTTACAAAATTGTCTTTGAATAATTGCTGAACTGCAACTAATATTGAAATGAATACTATAATTTGGTTTATGGCTGTTTTACCACAATCACTATAGAAAAATGAAAAATGAAAAATAATAAAATTCTGACTACTGGAAATCTACTCTCTGCACTAAGCATGCCAAGTATTATTTCTTATCCTTACAGTCACACAATATAATTATACACATTTTACAGATGACAGAAAAGGCAAACTTCAATTTTTCTAAAAGTCTCTGTCCTAGAAATATATTTTAAAATTCTAATTGGGATATTAAGCTTCAGGAAAGCAATAATTCTATGATTTTACTCTCCAAATTCATTGTCTATTTGCATCTATATAAATTTTCACTGACTATATACACACATTATGATCACAATATTTTTATTTTCTTAATTGTGCATTTTGAAAAGTCTTACAAATTGACCACTCAATTATATCAGTCCACAAAACACTGTCTTTTTATGTGGACTTATCTAATACATTATTCTCTTATTTTTACTTTCTTTCTCATAATATTGTTCACAAACATAGTAGTAGATACCAGTACCAGTTTATAATGTAAAAGATTACAAAATGGGGAGTTTATTCTTAAATCATGAGACACAAGTCAGCTCTTTATAATAGCATGGATCAACTTCTTTTATAAAACACTCTCTTTATTCTCTCTTTTTCTCTCTCAATATATTTCATATATATTCTACTTGTGATGGTTCAACTAATACTTTTTTGGCTTTATGATGGTACCCTACAATTATCCTGGTTTTTACTTTCAGTACAGTATTTGATAAATTACATTAGATAGTAACACTATTATAAAACAGGCTTTATATTAGATCATTTTATCTAACTGTAATCTAATGTAAGCATTCTGAGCACTTTTAAGGTGGGCTAAGTTAAACTATGATGTCTGATAGGTCAGATATATTAATTACATTTTCAACTTATACTATTTTTAATTTACAAAGAGTATATCTGGATGCAGCCCTATTGTAAGTAAAGGAGTTACTGCATATATATTCTCTCAGTTCTATTTCTCTGTAGAACCTACACTAATGTAGATTCTGGTGCTGAGAGTGGTTGTAGAGGAACAATTTTTTTTCCAAATTAGTACTGAGGTTTCTGGAATTAGCCTCCTACTATTAGATTTAAAGATGCTAATGACTCTGTTACCAATAGTAAAAAGAGCATTAATCGTCCATGGTGTGATCTGATCTGGCAATAGAGATAAACAAAACATTACACTGGATACTTCAGATCAAACATTTAGAAGAAGTAAGAAGCTGGGAGACAAGACTGTGTATATAGATCCTCCAGAACATTTTTAGAAAAACTAACCAATATAATGAGGTTAGCTGGTTGCTTCTATTATTGCTGGACAAAGTGTTGAAAGAAAAGGATGAGTTAAGGGTTTTAAATTTCCAGATAAAGAACTGAATATGTGACCTGAAAGTTTCTGCCTGTGTCCTGAAAGACACTCTTATTGTTCATAGCTGCAAGTTTGAAGCTGCTGAAAAGCAAATATAGAATGTCATCCTGTAATTGACTGAATTACAAAGCAAATTGGATTCACAGTTTCGAAGGCTGTTTAACTGTTTAATTGAGGACATTGGAAATAATTGGAATTCTATACACATCCATGGAGATGTATGGGAAGACCCTGCTAAAGCTGAGGACATTGAGCCCTAAATTCTGATGAGTCTTTTTTGCAGTTGGTAATGGCCCTTCCATCGTCCTCTGGAGGGATTCACTCTGCAGTGCCTGAGGAAATTAATGGCTGCTCTTCTAGTTAGTAATTATTGCTATACATGTGGTATTGACCTAAGTACATGACCAAATCTGCTCAGCGTGACCACAGGAACTCTGTTTTGGGCTCTGTCCTTTTAAGTAGATTTGTCACCTGTGACCTATTCACCCACACCGAAAGGGTCCAGAAGACATACCTTTCACCACTAGTGAGAGAAATAGATTTGTGAGGGGAGGCTTGCCATCCTTGAAGAGTTCTGCGATCAACTGTCTCTATCATATTTGTTGGTGTGAAGGCAAAATGGTACAGCTTATTTGAAAAACAGTTTCAAGGCATCTTACAAATTTAAACATGCGCCTAATATGTGACCCAGCAACTTCACTTCTAGGTATTTATCAGAGTAAAAACATAACGGTCACATAAAAACTTTCACTCAAGTATTCTTAATGACTTTATTCCTAATTTTCATCATCTGGTGAATAAATTTAAAAATAGCCATATGTTTAATTAATACTAGTAATAAAAGTGAGCAAATTATGACACACAGAAAAATATATGACAGATGTATTATGCTGAGGGAAAGAAACTAGGTACAAAGGACACATACTGTATGATTTCATGCATAGAACATTCTAGAGAAGGCGAAATTTTGAGTTCATTTTTGTATATGGTGAAGCTGTTAAGGGTTCACCTTTATTCTTTTGCATGGAGAAATTCAGTTTTTCCAGTACCACTGAGGCAGGGTAGCTAAAAGAGAGATCGATAGGTGAGTATCCTGTACGCAGGCATAGCCCAGATAATTAAAAATCAGAGGATCAGGCATCCAACTGTGCACCATCTTATCAGGATTTAACTCTCTAGAACAATGCCTGCACTAAACCAGGCTCTGGAGGTACTGGGGGATGGTGTTTTCAGGAAGAAACCGAATCAAAATAGTAAAACAGTAACTTTTATCTCTCAAGATTTTCACAGGACTCAAGGAAGAACCCGCGGAACAGTTACACAGCACCCTACCTGGCGTCACCATTTGTTGTAGATATTAGCCTTTCCACATTGTGTAGTATTAGCACCTTTGTTGAAGATCATTTGACGACAAGTCTGGCATATTTCTGAGTTCTCGATTCTGTTGTTTTGTTCTATATGTCTGTCTTTATGCTAGGGTCATAGTGTTTTGATTCCTGTAGCTTTGTAATATGTTTAAAGATCGAGGTGAAGCCTCCAGTTTTGTTTTTATTTTTCAAGATTGTTTTTACTGTTTGGGAACCTTGGAAAATCCATATGAATTTTTAGAAAGTTTTTCTATTTCTGTAAAAAATGTCATTGGGATTTTGATAGGAATTGCATTGAGTCTTGTGGATAACTTTGGGTAACATACACATTTTGAACAATATTAAATCTTTCAATCCTTGAATGTGAGATGTCTTCTCATCTTCCCATTTTGTTGTGTCATCTTTACTTCAACAATATTTTATAATTTATAGTGCACAAATATTTTACTTTCTTGGTTAAGTTTAAATTTATTCTTAGGCACTTTATTCTTTTTAATCCTATTGTACATGAGATTGTTATCTTAATTTCCCCTTCAGATTGTTATATTTCTAAAGTTTATGTATAGAAATATAACTGATTTTTGTATGTTAAGCTTGTATCCTTCAACTTTGCTGAATTTGTAGTTCTAACAATTTTGGTTTTCGTGTATATGAATGGAATCTTTAGTGTTTTCTACAGATTATGTTAACTATAAATAAAGATACTTTTACTTCTTCTTTTTATATCTGGATGTCTTTTATTTCTTTTTTCTCACCATGATAAGGAAGACCACCCAGTTCAAATCCTTTGCTAATCCAAAGAATGACAGGCATCCAGCTTGGGAGATATTCTACATGTAGTCTGTAGGAATTTCTGGTAGGCACAATTAATATTAGTTAGTTAAAATTAGAAGGATAATTCATAACCTTCACAATGTTAATTAACCATGAATTAGTAAATGATTTGGTTCCTAACAATATAAATCCAACTTTCTGGTAAAAGGTAATCATTAACAACACAGTGTTAAGCTTGATTTATTTATGTTAAGCCAACACCCACCTGTTTTAGTGCTCAATGATTTTGTTTTCAACAATTCATAGTTTTTTTTTTTTATAATGGTAAAGAAGCTAACCCACTCTCACCCATTTACTCTGTGGAACCTGTTAAAAAGGTACTAAACTCTGGAAAGTATTCCTTTGTCTTTAATAACAAAAGCATGAGGCTCAGGGTGGTACAGAAATGTATAGGCAGTGAACATCAGAGTAATGGAATGCAGATGTCATGGGAACCTTCCGAAATGTTGTAGTGTGATGTTAATCTATAACAAACCTTAAGACTTGTGCTTATAAATATGAACTGTAAAGTCCAAGAAGCCAAGCAGACTTATTTCCGAATTCAGAAATAAACCTCTTTTTTCCAGTTCCCTGCCTCTTGACTCTTATTGGTGGTGAAAGAAAGCAGCTGTGTATTGCACAGACCATTTCAACCTGATTACTCTAACTAAGACTTCCAGTACTACACTGACTAGAAATGGTGAGTTTGGGTATCCTTGCCTTTTTGTTGATCTTAGAGCAAAACTTTCTGCTTACCACCATTGAGTATGATTTAATTGTGGGTTTTTTATACATGGTCTTTAATATATTAAAGCAATTTCCTTCTATCTCTAGTTTGTTGAGTTTTGTGTAATTGTAAAAGGGTGTTAAATTTGATCAAATGCTTTTTCTGCATAAATTAAGATGATCATGTGGTTTTGCCCTTAATTCTGTTAATGTGGTCTGTTACATTGATTTATTTTTATATGCTAAAGTACCTTTGCATTCTGTGGATAAATCCCACTTGATCATGCTGTATAATCCTTTGAATGTATTGCTGAATTCTATTTGCTAGTATTTTATTGAGTTTTTAATCAATATTTAAAATTAATAATTGTTATTGTATGTAAATTATATCTCAATAAATATAAGCCCCCCCAAATTCTAGAAAGAGACAGAAAGAAATTAAAGTTATAAACTTACAAAAGCAAGCAGAGAGGTTAAAGATATAGACAACAATAAGCATATACATACATGCATATATACATAAATGGACATTATACTGCAGAGGGACACATAGTAATAGGCTTAGCATGTCAGAGTAGGCCAAAACCTAAACCAGAAGAATCCCTTGAACAAGCCAGTTTATGCCATAGACTTCCAAAAAGGATCAGCAATCAGAGGTTCCAGGTACTTCTGAAATGATGATTCAAGTAATGTAAACAGGAAGGTTGTTTGAATATCTTTTCAAAAGCTGTTAGACTTTCCTACTTCAACATTCATTGTAAGAAACTGAACAATTGCCCTTTACTCCAGCACTACTGTTGGTGATGGGGGGGCATAAGTGGGAGAGTGCTAGGTGGGGTAGGGATGGGATAGATGTGATAAAAAGGAACTTAACTGAATATCTATATACAGAATTGTGACATGTGCCAACCTTCTTCCCAATTCAGCCCTAAATATGCCCCAGGTATAAAACTAAATTATTAATTGACCAGCCTGATAGAAAATACTTATAGATTCTGATATGGGACATTCCACAATAAAATGGCTCTGCCAGATCATTTTATAGTTCTAGAGTGGCATACCATTTGAATGAAATCTGGCAAGTTCTAGAATATACAGAAAGAGTTTTCTTTTCTTTTTTTTATGATCAATATTTTTTATTATGATGTCGTGGGGTACAGTTAAGGGTTAGGTATTCAAATACGTTTCATTCAGGCATCCTATTGATAAGAGGTGCTTCCCCATCCCCAGACAGATATTTGCTACCGTTAATCCATCTCCCTCCCCCCCCATAGTTTCCCATTACTGTCAGTCATTCAGAAAGAGTTTTCAAGTAGCTCTTTAAAAAAAAACTACACACACAAGAGTATATATGAATCATATATATGCACATATGGGCAATAATTACCCTTTAATTTTACTTTAAATTGCACTTTAGTTATACTCTAAAGAATAATAATAAAATAACTTTATAGTATAATATGAACATAACAAAATATAAGCATTATAATAAGATCATGATACGTGAACATCCTTATATCTACAAATCAGCTTAAGAAATGAAACAGATTGTGTAGGTTACCTGAAATTTAAGAAAACCTCTAAGATAAACAAAGAGACCCAAAAATCAAATAAAAAAAGAAAAGTAACTTGGATGAAACAAAGACAATTTAGAGAGTGGATAAAACTTATAAAAAATCTAGAGTTACTATGTTTAAAGAGTTAAGAAAGACTGCTGCAGTAGTGAAACAAGTATAGGAGGCTATTAAAATAAACTTCTGGAAAACAAGAGAGGTCTTTGAAATTAAAAATGTAGTAGCAGAAATTAAAAAATCCGGTTGAGTTATTGGAAGATAATGTTGAGAAAAATTTCCCAGACACTAGAAAAAAAATATCAAGAGATAGTAAATTGGAGAGAAAAAAATGAGAAAGCAGTAGATCAATCAAAGAGGAGTTCAAAATAAGATAACAAAGAAAATGAGGGTGGTGTGTTGAAGCAAGTGATTAGAGAAGAGAGAAAAAAATTAAAATTATGACAAAATATTTAAAAATTCTGAGACATAAAAACAAAAAAGTTTATAGATTCAAAGTTGCCATTGAGTGCCTAAGAAATCATGAAAAAAAACAAAACTGATGTATTCCAAAGTGCACCATTGTGAAATTTTAGGATATCAGGTACAAAGAGAAAATCCTCAAGGCTTTAATGAGTTGGAAGTGTGAACAGTACATTGATAAAGTAGAAAATTATTAATTTATTAACAGAGTCATTGGAAACTAGAAGATATTATAACAACGTCTCAAAAATCCGGAGTGAAAATCATTTCCAAATTATAATTCTATGCCCAGCTAAACTACTTATCCAATTTGAAAAGAAGAAAAATGTTTTCGTGCACTAAGATTCAAAATTTTAGCCCCCATGTTCTGTTTTCAGTAAATATTCTGGGAGATATGCTCCCTAAAAATGGAGTACAGACCAAGAAAAGGGAAGACATAAAATAAAATCTAGGAGGCCAGGAATCTAACAAAGAAGCTGAAGATGCTGCTAAGAAGAGATCCCAGGATCTCAGATATGCTAGTCTCATAGAGGTGAACCAGCACTGAAACATCAAAAAAAAAAGTGGAGCTTAAGGAAAGATGCATCCAAGAAGAAAAATGTGGAGAGTACCACACAGAGAGCTAATAGAAAACATAACAGACCAATTTAAAAACACAAAACCAAAAACAATCTTGACTGGTATTAGTTCTAGGGAAAACTAAAAGGAAGTGAAATCAGTATATGAAATTGAAGTCAATATGTAAACTGAAAGGAATATTAAATCAATTTAAAACTGAAAAGACTATTACTTTATGATAACAATAGTAATAATACAATGACTATAACTAGTTTTGAGAACGCTAGAGCTGTGTGTGTATGTGTGTGTGTGTGAACTGTAAGAAGGTTAAATCTATTTTTATCATAGTGGAATTCCAACAAATTATACCCGTCTCTAAAGTTGAAAAAGCAAATTACTTATTATTTGGAAATATAAATAAAAAACAGAAGAAGTAGCTAGAAGAGTTTAAAGTATGCACTTCTGAAGAGAACGCATTGGGAGTGAGAAGCAGGAATACAGGTGAGAAGAAGGGTATTGCCAGTTCCCTTATAATCCTTAGGAACTTTTAAAATTTTACTGAATAAATTGATAAAAATATTTTTAAAGCAAGTAAGTAGATTGTAATCTGGTCACATATGCTACATTTTATCTCTTTGTTTCTGTGTATACTTTGAATTGTTTTTAGTAGTGCTTCTGAACAAGATCACCGGTCAACCACATCTTCTTATTATATCTCCTCTGGAGTGACAGGTGCCACTAGCACCATTTGCCACATAAGTGTAAGTGTGTGTCCATAGGTGGCATGCTAACAGGCCCTTTTGGAAATGCAGTCCATGACATGGAGTTTATTAACTGATGCCACAGTACAGCTGACTGCACTAAACAACGAGACAATTGTGTATCTAAATGAAACTTCTATTTTTCAAACATATATATGAATAGAAATTTACTGTAGTTTTAAAATTAATAAAACACCTGACTGAGGAAATAAAAGCAGACTGTGCACAGACCATTGAGGGTAATGTCATGAGATAAGGATGATGAGTATTCCAACTTTTTTATTTATGCTTTAAAAAACTATATTGTATACGTTATTAAGCCTAGTGTATTGTGTGTATTCTCAGTGAACAATACAATAATTTTCATAGTGATAACACCTTTAGAAAAGACTTAAATAGACACACACAAAATATTTTATGATTATTTAAAATTGTGACAGAAATTTAGTTCCCAGGGAAATGACCATAAAGAATTTTTTTCCATCTTTCAAAGGAGACTTATAAACAGAGTAGGACATTTTACTGCGTGTAATTGATATTTTCAGGCCAATTTATATAGTCTGCAAAATTGTTTTCTTGCAGTAAAGTTTGCCATCTACTGGTTATTATAAGAAGTTGTACCATAGTGGTTTTCAAACTTTTTTTCCCCTTTTCTTTTTAAGAGCAGTGGAACTCATTTAAGGAAAATGTCATGAGTAATCCCTATGTACAAAATCAAAAAGTAGACCTGCTCAAGGTTGAAGCTGGGAAGAGACCCTTGCAGCCCAGTCAGCCCAGGCTCCTGCCTGTCCTGCAGACACCTCCAAGGAGTCTGGGGGTTTGGGATCAGCAACTTGAAAACTTCTGCACAGGAGAAAATAAAATATTTTAAATAGTTACTATTAGTAATTATTACTGTATTTGTCATTAGGTATTGTTTAGTGCTAAAATGAATTTTTTTCATTTGCTGAGAAGTAAAAACAAATTTGACCAGTTTTAAAATGAAGTACCAAATATCATTAAATGTATTTCTTGTGTGTGTGTATGTGTGTGTGTGTTTTCTAATAATGAATTTGCTCAATTGACAGCCACATTGATAATTTAGCTTAATTATGAGGTGGAATGTATTTATTCAGAGCAATGAAACAGTGCAAGGAACTTTTAGAAAATAGCATTTTAATTCCGCAGATTGTTATAGGTAGTATTTGTTCCTTTGTCCTTGATGGTTTCAATGCACTTATCTATGAAACAAGTAATTTTCTAATTTAAAATAATCAATCAAGAATCTGAAAATTTTACCTTTTTTATTGTGAATCTTTTTGTCAGCTTTTCTATTTAGCAGTCATAGAAGACTTGCCAGAAAGCAGGATGGTGCAGTAGGGAGGAACAACAGACCTGTACCAGGTCTGACTGTGCCATGCTCCACTCAGTTTTCTCAGTTGCAAAAGGAGAATAGTAAAACTGGCTTCTTGGAAGTGTTGTGAGGACTAAACCACTAAATTTAAATTCTTTGCAAACACATAGTAAATGCTCACTAAATGCTAACGCCTACTGTTACAAGATGTTTAGGGAATGTTTTGGGTTTCTAATAGAACTTTTTCTGGACTAGTACAAAATATAGCAGTGAAACTAATTATTTTAAAAAGATACAAGTCACTATTAATTTTTACAAGTTTACACTATTTTTATTTTTATACAAATTTTTATACAAATTTTTACACTATTAATTTTTACAATTCTATTTTAGGAAACAAAACAAAAAACCCAAGTATACCCTTACATAGAGAGTCCACCAATGGACTAGTTCATCATGCCAAATACACCCTTCACGTAAAGTACCTGGACGTGGTCAGAATTAAAAAAAGATAATCGTGGAATAGAGTTGGAAGATCTGTTCTCCAGTGTTTGTGTTTTGCAAGAAAATCTTTAACATCTAATTACAAATATTGAGTTTAAAGATTTGGCTCAGAGAAATATTAGCTTATGGAATGAGAGTTGTGGTAAGTATTCAACTTTTTGGAGGATCTACTATATCTTTGCATTGTCCACAGCACTTATTTAACAAATGCTCAATAAATAGTTCTTTGTCAAAGTCATGGTTCTTACCTTAATGATATGTCTTCATGTATAAACTGTGCATATGTATATGTATACATATGTGTGTGCAAATGCCGGGAGCCACAATCACTAGTAAAAGTAAGGTAAAAGGGACCGGAAAACAGGAAAAACGCCGGCTGGGAGCAAGGCCCCAGTAAAATGCGGCCATGACGGAGGCAAAGCCCCATGGATCCTGTTGACGGACCTTCCCTAACTTTGAAGGATTGCGTGCATAGGCTTGAGGATGTTCCCTCTTTAATTGAGATAATAGATGTGCAAATGGATGATGGCATTTGACAGCAAAAATTATACGTAGGCATAATGGAGGTGAGATGGCAGCAAAAAGGGTGCCCCTTAGAATGTGCAAGGATGTGGAATTAGCAGTGAACCTGTGTATAAAAATGTAAAAACGGCTCAACAGCAAAAAATTTCCCCCCTGAAGGGACAAGGGAATGCAAATTTTGCAACCTTGAGCTAAAAAGGAAAAACAAGTACTTCCTCACACCCTTTACAAGTAACAACATTGACAATTGTGATTGATGAGGAAGTGGGAAATTGAGACAGAGTATCTCCAAAAACAGGTGTGTTTGGGTAAAACAAGTCACAGACATGCCTTTTGATTTAAGAAATATTATAGTTTAATTAGAAAGAGGGTTAAAATTAAAGTAAGGATTAGATAAATAGCAGTTATAATTAAAAGATAAATGTTTATTATAGATGTAGGTATTAGTTAAATAGAAGGAATAGGAAATAATTAAGTTTTAAGGTAAACTTAAAATTATACTTAATGTAGTTTTAAAATTAAATACATTTAGGATTAGAAGTAAGATTAATTTCATATATAAGGGTAGATTTAGACATAAGTTTTGTTTAGAAATATAAAATGTAAAATGGGGAGAATTAAGAAAATAGAACAGCGAAGGGAAGAGATTCAGTTGGCCTAGAGGTCACAGGATATGGCTGATAAATTGGCAGCTGGTGTTTTGTTACACCACTGGTAGCAGGAAGGAACAAAATGAAACTTGTAAAGGTCAACTTCCCCACAAACAAAAGAAAAAACATGATGTAAACATTTAATGTGTAACATGGGATACATTTTGTGGGTAGGGGGGTCAGTAAAACAACTATATAAGCTTGTAAGAATTGAAAAAAAATTGGCAGAGTCTTGAGCTCTCCCCAGGAAGAGGATTCCTGTAGTCTTCCTATTTTCTTTTTCGCCACTTCCCGATTCCCCCGTCTCAAGCCCTGACTCTCTCCTGGAGCTGGACTCCAGCATGCAAATGTTTACAAAATTTTTGTTGAATAATGAATGAGTGAGCAAGGAAACTGAATTCTCATTTAAGACATGCTGTGAAATTCTTACTTTGACCTCTTTTGATAAAATCAAAATTATTAATTATTGATCCTTGATCTTTTAAAAAATGTTCTTACTTTAAAGTTATTTTATCATCACTATGTTTAGTCTTTTCTTATAATTTACTAACAATTCTCTCCACAAATCTACTATATCTGTCTCTCAGTCTCATTTTAATTGATAGTAACTTTAAAAATCAAAAATGTCCTCTCTCAGCAGAAGGAAAGGAAGGAGGGATGGATATTATTGGCATATCTGGGTTAAAATAGCAATTTTTAAGTATTCCTTATATTTAACTAGATTACATACTCCCCAATGTACTTCCACTAGTACATACAAAGTCATTTCGCCTCATTGCTCTGGGGCATATGTTTTTCAGTTTTATTTCCTCAAACTACTGGGAGATGGGTAGAGACTTCAGGAAGTCACTGCTAAGGGTGGGAAAAGAATATGCCAGTTGTGGTATGACGTGATTAATTTTTCCCAATATGCATGGTTGGCTTTATTTGAAAAATAAATTTTTAAACATGCATAGGGAATTTTTTTCTATTTTAACTCTATCTTTAAAATACATTTAACCTAAATTTACCTAAATAAAGACGGGAGGGGGATAGAGGAGTTGTGAACATAAAATTTGGTATTCTCAATAAAATCTAATGAATTATTTCTTATATTATTTCATATAAAAATATTTTCATACGTATGATTTATTAAGTATTTGCTAATTAAAGCAGTTAGAATGAAACAGAAAGCATAAACATGCTACTGAAGAAAGAATTGTCCAAATTTCCAGGTCTAAGAGTTTCAATTTATGAGAATAAGATGGTTTCTTGAACTATCTTTAGCCTGGTTTTCTGCAGAGAACGAGATTTAATTCCAGGGTTGGGGCGGGGAGTGGGAGAGCTGCAGGAGGGGCACATCTCTAATCAGGACATAGCCAAAGTGGCTCGCACAAGTGGGCAGTCGATAGAAATTTGTTGAATAATGAATGAGTGAGCAAGGAAACCTGAATTCTCATTTAAGCCTTGCTGTGGAATTCTTACTTTGACCTCTTTTGATAAAATCAAGCAGAACAAATCATCGGTTAAATCACTTACTTTGATGTACAGTGTGATAGAATCCACATGGACCAATTAAAATAAGAAGTAGATGGGCTCTTTAAGACCCTTTCCTTTGTATTCTTATGGTATCTAAAAAACTAGGCATTTGCTGTATATGTGCTCTTAAATAGAAAAGAGTACAGTTTTATGGTCAGATAGAGATATAAATTTTAGTTCTGCTATTTATCATCTCTGTGATTTGGTAAATCATTGCCACTGAGCATCAATTTACTGATTTCTAAGGGGGATGATATATAGCCATATGCATAGAATGTAAAACCACGGACTTGGGAACATGAGGTTAAGTCCTGGCTCTGCCACTTACTAGCTCTATGAGTTTTATCAAATTATATCTCTGTGCCTCAGTTTCCATTTTTGTAAAATTGGCACCCATTCCCATAGAGTGGTTTTGAGGGTTAAATAAATGTACATAAAATGTCCCACAAGGCTTAACACAGAGTGAGCATTATCAGTTATTATTAATATTTTTACTAGTATCATTAGGAGTTTAAAAGATAATATACATAAATTTCCCCATAAGAATCAGGCAGGAAGTATTTTTTAATCAATACTATTTGCCTTTCCTTTCATTGAAGGGTCCAAAGTACATATATCTTGTTACCCTTTTATTGACTATCAATGTGCCACGTACACAGTTGGGCTTGGTGAAAACATTTGGAGTAAAATCAGGAAAAATTAGACTATATGATATTGGAAAGAGAGTTTTGAGTTTTGGGAGTTCTAGGAAGTAAAGTTCATCATCAGCACACATCCTCTGAGAATTATGCCTAATAATCTAGGCAGGTGCCCAACACCGCCAACTTAGTATCTAACACAGTTAATTCACATGCAAACTTTCTGAAATATGACTTTCTTGCTCTAGTTTATTAGACTGTTTGTTTGTGACTAAAGGTCATTGGTGTCACCTGTACCTCAATATTCCTATGCTACCATGATCTTCCATTTAGAGGAAACTTTTCTATGAGCATATTTTAAATCCCCTGCATATGATAGGCATTTTGTTAGGTGCTTTTATATACCACTTCTGGTCATCAATAGCTTTTTCTCTCAAACTTCCCCCATGAGAATAAAAGCCTCTGGGTTCACACTTACAAAATAGCCTAGACACCTAAGCACAGGGTCTGACTTGGATCAAGTCTCAGTCATTGGGGTTAGAGTAATGGACCAAATACATTCACCTCAAGCTACAATCAAACACAGTTACCTCATTGGAGCTACCCTGCCCTTGGTCATCCTTAGAACATGACTAAATAACGTAAATTGTGAAGGTCATTTTTACGAAATACCTATCATTGAAAATTTTAATGAGGGTCTAATTATGTTCCTTTGACATTAAATTCATTTAAAGCTAATCAGGCCTAAAATTGCTGACCTTATTATAAAATACATATATTTTAATGACAGGCTTTTAAGTAACCCCTCTCTGTATTTTAGTAGCACCTTTGCCTCTAGCAAATTGAAATTTTCACAGTAAAGTAAAAAATGTTCTGAACAAAAAGAAAAATAAAAGCTTTTCCCACTCCATACAGTCATATTTAAAAAATCAAATTAACAATCAACAATGCAATTTCAATATTGATGATAAAACAATGGTGCAGAAAAATTTAGGTACGTAACACTTTTGCTCTAAAAAGACATCTGGCCAGGCTCGGTGGCTCAGTGTGTAATCCCGCGCCTTGGGAGGCTGAGGTGAGTGGATTGCCTGAGCCCGCGGGTTCGAGACCCGCCTGGGCAACTTGGCGAGACCTCATCTCTACAATAAATCAAAAAATTAGCCGGGCGTGGTAGTGTGCGCCTGTAATTCTGGCTACTTGGAAGGCTGAGGCGGAAGGATCGCCGGAGCCCAGCAGGTCGAGGCTGCGGGGGCCGGGAGCGGCCACTGCACTCAGTCTGGGCGACAGGGTGAGACTCCAACTCAAAAAAATAAAAAAATAGATAATAAAAAAAATAAAAAGACATCTGAAAGTTTTAATATTTTCCATTAGAATCTTATGTGTGTTAAGTAGGTATACTATACACAGTTAATGTAAAGAAAAAAATAAGCAACTCTGGTAAAATAAATGAAAACAGTCCTGCAAACTCTAGCCCATTCCACTGCACATCAAAATAGACAAGCAATATAAGAATTAAAAAATTAAAATAATCTATGTTTTAAATTTAATTATTAATAATATTAAAATGTCTCAAATTTATTCTTACATAACTCCTGTGTTTCACTTAATCGCTATAAAAAATTACGGGATTGGAGGTATTATAACCATTTTATAAATAAAGAATTGAGGTTCAGGAATGTCAAATAACTTTCCCAAGGATATGCATCTAATATGGGGTAGGTAGCGCAAGATACCAAAAAGACATTTATTTGAAAACATTAATTTGTTTATTTATTTCAAAACATTAATTTGAAAAATATCCAAATGAAAAGGAAGATGAAATTATAAAAAGAAACACCTAAAAAATTATCTAGATGGCACTTTCTAAAACATTAATGTTCATATGAACCACAGGCTTGATATCATTAATTTGCAGATTCAGTAGGAGAGGGGCTTCAGATTTGGCATTTCTAATAAGCTCCTAGGTAATACTGATGCTGCTGGTTCACACACTACACTGAAGCAGCAAACATCTATACCAGTGCTGTCTAATAAAAGCCACATTTGCAATGTTTTCTTCCAGCTACATACTAAAAAAAAAAAGCAAGTAGGTAACTTAATTTTTAATATATTTTGTTTAGCCAAATACATCTGAAATTTTATCATTCAATATGAAGGTAGTGTAAAAATATTAATGATATATTTACTTTTTCATATGAAGCCTTTAAAATACTGTGTATATTTTACACATTTGTATACCTAACCCTGAATTGTACCCCACATCTTTAAAATAAAAAAATAAAAGAAAGAAAAAAATAAATATTAACAAAAGTTCAAAAAATAAAAATGAAAATAAAAAATACTAACTAGTCACATTTCAAGTGCTCAAAAGCTACATCTAACTAGTGGCTGCTATATTGGACAGTACAGCTCTCGACAGTTTTCTCCTATTTTTATACAGGGAACTAAGGACTAGAAAAACAATGTGTGGTTATAAGTAAAACATTAAACCACTACAGTTTAAATTATCTCCTTTATGATATTCTTATATTAGTGGCCGTGAATAAATACATCTCAAAGTCTTTCAGAGAGTTTAATTACAATGTGTATTCTAATTGTGAACAATCTTAGAAGCCCAATGCAAGACTTACTTTTTCCAAGAATTGTTTTCATATGTTTGTATACTTGCTGATCTCCTGTCCTGAGCAATTTATTATTTTTTAATTTAAAAAAATCATAGTTCCTTTTTAAAATTATTTTATTTTTTGAGCTTTTGTTATTTATTTATTTTCTCTTTCTTTTATTTTTTTATTTTAAAGATGTGGGGTACAATCCAGGGTTAGGTATATAAATAAAATTTTTTATTTTAGATTCAAGGAGTACACATGTATATTCATTACATTAATATACCGTGTAGTGGTGGGGCTGGGACTCACGTGGGCCATTGCTCAAATAGTGAACATTGTGCCCTCTAGGTAGTTTCCGAACCCTAGTTCCCTCCTTTCCTACTTGTTAGTGCCCTCGGTGTCTATTATTTCCTTCCTTGCGACTGACTGTTTAGCTCCCACATAAGATTGAGAACATGTGGTGTTTGGTTTTCCGCTTCTGAGTCAGTTTACTTAGGATGATAATCTCCAGTGTCAGCCATGTTGCTGCAAAGGACATGTTTTCTTTCTTTTGTATGTCTGTGTAGTATTCCGAGTGTATATATACTACATTTCCATTATCCACTGATTGGTTGATGGGCAAATGCAAAGATGTTGATTCCACATCTTTGCAACGATCAATTGTGCTGCAGTGAATATGCAGGTACAGGGGTCTTTGTTATATAATGACCTCTGTCCTTAGGGGAGATACCTAGTAGTGGGATTGCTGGATCAAATGATAGATCTACTTTTAGTTCTTTGAATAATCTCTATACCACTTTCCATAGTTTGTACTAATTTACACCCCCAAAAGCATGTATAAGTATTCCCTTTTCTCTGCATCTGTACCAGCAGCTACTGTTTTGTTTTGTTTGTTTGTTTGTTTGTTTGTTTGAATAGTGGCCAGTCTGACTGGTATAAGGTAGTATCTCATTGTGACTTTAATTTGCATTTCCCTGATGATGAGTCATATTGAGCATTTTTTCATATGTTTGTTGGCCATTTGTATATCTTCTTGTGAAAGATGTCTGTTCATGCCATTTGCCCACTTTGTAATGGGGTTATTTGCTTTATTCTTTCTGATTTGTTTGAGTTCTTTGTAGATTCTGGTTATTAGTCCTTTGTCAGATGCATAGTTTGAAAATATTTTCTCCCATTCTGTAGGTTGTCCATTTTCTCTGTATTATTTCTTTTGCTGTGCAGAAGTTTTTTTAGTTTAATTAAGTCCCATGTATTTATTTTTATTTTAGTTGCATTTTCTTTTTGGGAAGTTAGCCATAAATTATTTCCCTAGACCAATGTCCATAAGTTTGTCCTAGGTGTTCGTCTAGGATTGTTATGGTTTCGGGTCTTTAATCCATCTTAATTTTTTGTATATGAGGAGAGATAGGGATTAAGTTTCACTTTTCTGCATATAGCTGTCCAATTTCTCTAGCATCATTTGTTAAATAGGTGTCCTTTCTCCAGTGTACATTTTTTTCTGCCTTGTCAAAGATCAGTTGGTTGTAGGTACTTGGGTTTATTTCTGAATTATCTATTCTGTTCCATTGGTCCATGTGTCTGCTCTTGTACCAGTACCATGCTGTTTTGGTAACTACAGCCTTGTGGTATAATTTGAAGTCAGGTAGTGGCATGCCTCCAGCTTTGTTCTTTTTGCTTAGTATTGCTTTGACTACTCTGGCTCTTTTTTGTTTCCTTATAAATTTTAGGGTTTTTTTCCCCCTAATTCTGTGAAAAAAGAAGTTGGTAGTTTGATAAAGATTGTATTGACTCTGTAGATTACTTTGGGTAATAGGATCTTTTTAATAATGCTCACAGCCCTGCCTCAGCTTGTATGCACAGCCCCATGACACACATGGAGAGGGGTCTTGATCTCCCAGCGACCCATTTGGCAAACTATCTCAGAAATCTATGGCAGGTGAATATGTGATGAATCCCAAGGCTTTATTGCTGAGCACAAAATACCAGGGAAATGAAAATACTGCAGCACTATTTGACATCACAGGGAGGGAGATGCATAGTTGCTAGCATCCTTCTGAGAGTAGAAAGAGAGCATCTGATATTTTGAATTGGCTGCTTAACTGAATAGAAAAGAATGAAAGTGTAAATAGAGTTCTATTGTAGCAAATGCATGAAGCATAATACTTTAGATGAAATATTGGTCAATTATTGTCATAATCATCTCTCTGAGGGACATTTAAGTGCCTTTGCACTTAAAATATTTGGGGGTTAGTGGGGAAAGAAGAAGGTCAAGCAAAGAATTTACTAATTTCAAATCAATAAATTTAATATATGATACAATAATTTAGTTTTGCAATATCAATGTATTATTCATCATTGTAAGTATCTTCAGTATATAGCACAGAGTAGATAACTGATAATTCGCTACTGAATGGAACCAAACAAGCTTAATTTCTAGTTCCCTAAATTTAACTATTTGACTAAATTTTAGGTTTCCATCTTTCTCTTGAAGAATTACTTCCTGCCTACCACCATCCATTTTTGCACCATATACCTGTCATAAATTTCTCTTGATCTTTCACTCATAAGGGTTCTTGAATGACACTTATGGTTAAAATGGAGGCTTTTGTTTTTTCTGTCACTTTTTACTGTATACAATTTAGTGAATTCAGAATAATTTAACTAAGCTTTCCTTATAATATCTAGTGAATTACAAGTCAATAGGGACCACAGCAAGTTAGCATAACAAAGGATGAATATTCAAGCTCCATTAGTTAAAGTAGAAAAATCACCACCTATCAGGGAGCCCAACAGATGTAATAATAGTGTGTATGAAGTTTCACTAAAGCAAAAGCCTTTGGGTGACCTATGAGAGAGTTAATAGAGTTTCATAACTACTATTTTCCACAGTTTTGGCGAACACTGTTGAATAAATAGTTTTAAGATTATTTCGATTTCACGTGCAGAAATAAAATAAGGATGCTATCAATTATTTCCAGGAGTGAAGAAACCTACGATTCTACCAACTAAAACCAGGTCTTTATAGAGCAATTAATTGTTTAATCTTTACAAAATAAAAGCAAATATTTTAAGGTTTTCACAAAATAAGCCAATTAATACTTATCTTCCAAAAGTATGCTAACCCTGTGGTATAAAAGGGGTTAAGAGATCCTTAAAGAATCTATTTGCCTCGGGTCTATTTCTAAAGCACCCTATCATGTTGTTATAGAAACCAATTTCGGCTGAAAATCTCCCATCATGATTATTGCTATAGAAACCACCAAAAGACAAGAAGCTAGTTTTTCATCCATTTGTCATCGTTCCCTGCTCCCCAAGACAGTTTTGTTTCTAAATGCTCCTATGTTGCTGGAAACATAGAGGAAAAAAGAGTAAATAAATTTAATGGAGAAGAAATAGAGAAATGAGGACACATTACAAGCAATAAACTGATACCAGGTATTTTGTTTACACTTTATAGAGATAAGAAATTGTAATTAGAGAGACAAAACAGCTTTTAAATTGGTGACCAAATCTCTTTATTTTCTTCTGTTGAAATTCAAAATATTAAAAAATTAGATGTTAAAATATTCTCATATTTTAAAGCCATTATTGGGCATTTCAGAGAATTTCCCAATAATAAACCTTTATATAATATTGTCTCTCTTGGTTTAAATCTAGTTAAATGTATAAGGTAATTTTCTCATAATAGTTTGTTATAGTTAGATATTATCAGGTCCTAATACAGTATTATGTTTAAAAATTCAGTTTTTAAGAAAAATCATTTAATTACCCCATTCCCCAATAGCATGCAATCAATTTTATTTTTAATATATAATTTAAATTAAAGAAATATAATTGACACATGATAATTGTACATATTTATGGAGTACAACACATACCCAAACATTTTATGGTACATTCATAAAAATAAAATGTGTACATTGTGTGATGATCAGCCCAGGATTATGAGCATATCCATCAGCTGAAACATTTATCATTTGCTTGTGATGAGAACACTAAATAAACCTCTCTTTTAGCTATTTTTAAATGCACAATACATTATTGCTAACTCTAGTCATTCTACTATGCACTAGAACACCAGAATAGAAAAATATAATTCATTCCTTCTACTTGATCATAACTTTGTACCTGTTGACCAATCTCTCTCATCCTCCTTCCCACTCACCCACCCAAGCCTCTGGTAACCACGCTCCTACTCTCTACTTCCATGAGAACAATTTTTTAGATTCCACATATGAGTGAGATAATGGCTAACTGTC
This sequence comes from Carlito syrichta, assembly GCF_000164805.1. Lineage (NCBI taxonomy): Eukaryota > Metazoa > Chordata > Mammalia > Primates > Tarsiidae > Carlito > Carlito syrichta. The sequence goes on from NW_007257541.1 coordinate 75,904, forward strand.
TTTCTGTATCTGACTCGTTTCACTTAACATAATGTCTCCCAAGTTCATTCATGTTGTCACAAATGACAGCATTTGACTCTGATTTATGGCTGAATAATATTCCATTATGATAGCACTTTAAAAAATCTATTTATCAATTGATGAACATTTAGGTTTATTCCATATCTTGGTTACTGTGAATAGTACTATAATAAACATAAGTAGAGATATCTCTTTAATCTACTGATTTCATTTGGATTAAAGAGATATCTGTACTTATGTATATTAAGTATCATATCCAACAACCCAACTATATATATATATAGTTTCCTTTGTGTGTGTGTGTGTGTGTGTGTGTGAGTGTGTGTGTGTAGTAGTAGTAGTAGTAGGATTGTTGAATCACATGATAATACTATTTTTAATTATCTGAGGAACTTCTAAACGAATTTCCATAATGGCTGTACTAATTTATATCCCCACCAGAAGAATGTAAGGATTTCCTTTTCTCTACATCCTTACCAATACTTGTGTTATCTTTTGATTTTTTTGACAGTTTCATTCTAACTAAAGTGAGGTGATTACCTCATTGCAGTTTTGATATGCATTTCCTTAATGATCCTGGATGTTGCACATTCTTTTTCATATGGCTGTCAGTCATTTGTATGTCTTCTTTTGAGAAATTTCTATTTAAGTCTTTTGCATATTTTTAAAAATTGGGTTATTTTGCTGTTGTTGAGTTCCTGTTTCCTATATTTTGGATATTAACCTTTTATCAGATTTATAGTTTATAAATATTTCCTCTCATTCTATAAGTTGAATCTCTGTTCTGTTGATTGTTTTCTTTGCTGTGCAGAAACTTTTTAGTTTACTGTAATCCCATTTGCCTATATTTACTTTTGCTGCTCATGTTTTTGAGGTTTTATTAAACAAATTCTTACCTAGAACAATATTATGAAGATTTTCCCTGGTTTTCTTCTAGTAGTTTTACATTGCTGTGTCTTACATTTAATTCTTTAATTCATTTTGAATTGATTTTTGTATATGGTGAAATTCAGGGGCCTAGTTTCATTATTCTGCATGTGGATATAATTTACCCAGAAACTATTGAAGAGACTGTCATTTTCCCATTGGATATACTTGGCACTGTTGTTGAAAATAAATTGGCTGTAGGTATGTAAATTTATTTCAGGGCTCTCTATTCAGGGTTCATTGGTCTATGTGTCTGTTTTTATGCCAGTACCATGCTGTTTGGGTCATTATAGATTTACAGTATATTGTGAAGTTAAGTTGTGTGCTGTCTCCAGTTTTGCTGTTTTGCTTTGGCTATTTGGGGTCTTTTGTGGTTCCATACAAATTTTAGGATTATTTGTAAAGACTGTCATTGATATTTTGATAGGGATTGCATTGAATATATATAACACTTTGGGTTATATAAACATTTTAATAATATTCTTCCAATCCACGAACATGAGATATTTGTCTTCTTCGATTTCTCTCCTCAGTTGTATAGTTTTTATTGCAGAGATCATTCACCAGAATAGTTAAATTTAGTCCTAGGCATTCTTTTTTCTCATGTAGTTATTGTAAATGAGATTGTTTTCTTTTTCAGATAATTCACTATTGGTATGATATTGATTTTTATATGTTGATGTTGTATCTTGCAACTTTACTGAACTCATTTACTAGTTTTCAATAGTTTTTTTTTTTTTTTGGTGGAGGCACTGGGGCTTTCTGTATATGAAATCATGGCATCTGCAAACAGGGACAATTTGCTTCAATCAATTTTGAAATCTAAATATGATATTAAATTTTGGCACTATTTTGTGTTAAAATGGCTTATATAAATTAAGTCAAACATAATTATTTCTTTACTTTCTTGCCTTGAACATCATCTCCTAATATTGGCTTTCCTTGTGTTAATAGCAAGCAAATTTGTTAGTTAGATTTTATGGGTTTTAGTTCTTATATTCTAGCAGATACATACATAAATCTGACTTTTAAAAAGTTTAAATCAGTTTTTTAACCAAGGTCAATGTGTTAAGAAGATGATGCTTTGGAAAGCTGAGGTGGAAGGATCGTTGGAGCCCAGCAGGTCGAGGCTGTGGTGGCCGGGAGCGGCCGCTGCACTCCAGTCTAGGTGACAGAGTGAGGCTCCAACTCAAAAAAAAAAAAAAAAAGAAGATGATGCAATGATGATGAAGGAAATGATGGTTAAAACTCTGGCACCCGAGTAAAGATACACACATACAATCACATACACACACACACACACACACACACACACACACACACACACACACACACATATGGTTCCTTCTTAAACCAAAACCTGTAGCAATAATGCATTGAGTAGGAAAAAATTGTTGTGAATAAAAGGCGAATGTTCAGGTACATGAAGTCAGAATAAACATTATACATAGCTACTGACCTCAGTTCACTTCTAAGCTTATCCTTTTAGAATGTTCAGTGTAAGAAATAATTGTTACTAGTTTCTTAACACTTTGAAAAGGAATAACTTGGATTATTCAAATAAGAGTTGGCCATTTTCAGGATGTTCAGAGTACACCCAAAACAAAAATAAAAATACATATAATTAATCATTCAAATAAGAGCAAGTTTCTTCGAATAAACTGAACAACTAAACTCCTTACACCTGAAGGTTATTTTTAATTAAACACATTCTTTAGAAAAGTTCAAGCTAATATATGTAAGTTGATGCAAATACTTTTTTTATTTTTTGCTTCAGCTGGTTGTCTTTGGGTGTTTATATTCATGAAATATAATTTCACTCTTAGAATGTCTATATGAATGGAAAAATTAGAAGTTGTTTCTGATATTTTTCTCTAAGCGTGTGGATTTTTGTAACCCTCAGCATGTTTTGCTTTCCATCTGTTTATTTTAGCTTTATGTAGGCACTGCTTTGGAACTAAGAAAAAGAAATTGTTTAAAACTTTGTCTTTGGCTGAATTGTGTTGACATGGCATTTATAGTCAACTCCAAGCTTTTTCCAAAGTAATAATAATAAACAGTTCAGATGTATAAAATAGTTCTTAACATAAAGACACATAGAAAATATTTAATTTTTTGTGCAATTGAAAACTAGTTTGGTCATTTTAGTTTTTTGTTGTTATTATTTTGTTTTTGAATCAGTGTCTCATTCTGTAGCCCAGGCTGGAGTACAGTGGCACAATCAGGGATCACTACAGTCTCAACTTCCTAACCTCAAGCAATCCCTCCCACCTCAGCCACCCAAGTAGCTGGAACTACAGGCTAATTTTTTGATTTTTTGTAGAGATGAGGCCTCGCCATGTTGCCTAGGTTGGTCTTGAACTCCTGGTCTCAATCAATCTTCAACGTTTCCCTCCCAAAGTGCTAGGATTACAAGTCTGAGTCACTGCACTCAGCCTAGTTTGGTCACTTTGATTGTCCACTAAATACTAAATGCTTTTCTGTGGTTACTCAAACCAACTAAATTAATCATACTCAATTATGATTGTGGTGTATAAATCTTTCTTATATAGTCTCATATCACATTGTTCTTACACCAAACACATAATTTCATTAATTTGTTTTTTTCTGTTCATTCATCTCCTAAAAGTGTCTAGTAATTTTAAGGGGCAGCTGCCTTTTACCAGTGTTCATTTCTGGCCAAGACAGACAAGGTTGCTGGTACAAGACTTGCCCTCTTGAACAACTAAAAAAAAAAAGGTGGGAAATATATAAGGCAAGTATGTCCAGGCACTGAACAATGTTAGTGCAGAACTATAGTTTTTGTTAGAAGTAAAATACACATAAATATGCCTATGAACTCCTGGGCTTTATGATTGTAATGACTTTTTGTGCTGTGGGCAGAGAGAGTACAATCAGTGAAGCAGCAATGTTTCTGAGCTGAAGAGGATGAGATCAGAGTCAGAGGCAGAAGAAGCAATTAAGGTTTACAGGTCAGAGCACCAGAGAAGAAAGAGACACTCAGATGACAAGCTCAAAAGACTCATTATTCATCATGGGCCTTTGAGGGGTCTAGCAGATAACACCTTCTGGGAGAATGAGAGATAAACAAAAATACAAAAAATTAGAGAATTGGAGTTCCAGTTCAGTGGAGAGACTTCACCAATGACGCAAGCACTGAGAAACCAAAAAAGCTTTTCTTTAGGGAATAAGATCACACCACAGAGAAAGAAAGATGCTATGAGTTCAAAATCAAAATACAACCACTCAAAAAATAAAAGCAAGATTTGCAGAGAAGAAAAGTTCTAATTGCCTTCCAGAATAAAATTTCTTGACCTATAATCAAGAAAAAAACAATGAAATAAATATCGAAATGGCATAAACGTTGAAATTAGCAGTCAAGAATTTACTATTCACAAAGACTTGCACAAAAGGATGAATATGAGAAATGTCTACAAAGTCATAAAACCTCTAAGAAGGATTTGATGGAAATTCCAGAACTGAATAGCACAATATCTGAAATGAAGGATATTCCTGATGGATTGAACAATACATAAGGAACCAGAGAAGGAAGGATCCATGTATCTGAAGACAATGAACAGAAATTACATCATCTGAAGAATGGAGGGGAAAGATACTTCAAAAAATGCAGAGAGCTGCAATGACCTTGTCATAACTCCAAGCAGGTTCACATGTGTGTAATTAAAGTTCCAGAAAAGGAACAGAAAAGAAAAATATCTGAATTAATTATGGCCAAGGCTGGGCTCGATGGCTTAGCCTGTAATCCCAGCACTTTGGGAGACTGAGGAGAGTGGATTGCCTGAGCCCACGGGTTCGAGACCAGCCCTGGCAACTTGACGAGCCCTCACTCCAATAAATCAAAAATTAGCCGGCTGTGGTAGCGCCCACCTGTAGTTCCGGCTTCTTGGAAAGCTGACACGGAAGGATCGCCAGAGCCCAGCAGCTCGACGCTGGAGTGGCCATGAGCGTGACACTGCACTCCAGCCTGGGTGACAGAGTGAGACTCCGACTCAGAAAAAAAAAACAAAAAAAAAACAAGGCCAAACATTTCCCAAATTTAGTAGAAGACATCAACTTAAAGATCTAAGAATCTTAGCAAACCCTAATCAAGGTTAACACAGGGGAAATTGTAGCTAAACATATTATAATAAAACTTCTTAGAACCAAATGTAAAGTGAAAACTCTTACAAGCTGCCTAATTATAAAGGGGAGGAGAACTATACTACATAAAGATGAAAAGATTGATGACTAATTTATCATTACGAAAATATGAAGGTCAATAGACAGAGAATGGGATCTTTGACGTTCTAAAGATAAAAACCCCATCAAGCTAGAGATCTACGCCAGTGAAAATATCCTTTAGAAATGAGAGTAAAATAAAAGCATATTAAGGTAAATCAAAGCTGAAAAAATTATATCAGTCAACAGTGTGTCTGGTTCTTCAAGTCAAAGGGAAATGACACCAGAAGAAAACTTGCATCTATATGAAGGAGTGAAGAATACTGGAATCAGTACATATTTAAGTAAATACAAAAGATTGCATATGCTTTTTTCTTAGTTTCGTTTAAAGAAAACTTACTGTTTAAACCAAAATTAATCACTTATATTGTGGATTTATTCATACTTGGATGTATAATATAGATAAAAATAGAACAAAGGTTCACAGGAAACGTAAATAAAATTTTACTGTTGTAAAATTTTTACACTTTATGTGAAGTGGAATGTATTAGCTCAAAGTTGACAGTGATAAGTTAAGGATGCATATTGCTCTTGCTGGATCAGTAATTCTCAAAGTGTGTACATGGGCTGTTGGAGTCTGGTGAATTTTTTGGGGGGGAATTTGTGAAGTTAAAGTTTTTCTTTTCTTTTCTTTTTTTTTGAGTCGGAGTCTCACTCCGTCGCCCAGACTGGAGTGCAGCGGCCGCTCCCGGCCCCCGCAGCCTCGCCCTGCCGGGCTCTGGCGATCCTTCCGCCTCAGCCTTCCCTGTAGCCGGAACTACAGGCGCGCGCTACCACGCCCGGCTGATTTTTTGGTTTATTGTAGAGATGAGGTCTCGCCAAGTTGCCCAGGCGTGTCGCCAACCCGCAGGCTCAGGCAATCCACTCACCCCGGCCTCCCAAGGCGTGGATTACAGGCTAAGCCACCAAGCCCGGCTCTAGTTATTTTCATAATATAATTAAAACATTATGATTCCTTTGCCCTGCATTGTTATTTGCTTTGAAAACTCACAAAAAGACAAAACTAATCAGAAAAAGGTTATCTATAGAATGTAAAGATTGACTAGAATCTAAGATGTGGGAAATTTTGGGAGAGATGAAAATATTCTGTCTTTATTGTAGTGTTTATATAAAGGTATAATATTTGCAAAAGTCTATTAAATTGTACACTTAATATCTGTATATTTCACTGTTAATGATTTACCTCTTAAAAAGTAAAAAATTCAATGCATCTAAATATAAACCAAAGAATACATGAGTTAGTCAAGGAAATACTATTTTTTGGCCTGACATTCAATATTTAGTCAGAATACAATATTGTCTTTTCTAAATGACTTAATTTTCTCAGGTTATACCATAGTTAGCAAATAGCTCCCAGAGTTTATAAAATAAGTGGTATCACTGTTTAGCAAATAGCTCCTAGAGTTTATAAAAGAGTGGCATCACTGTTAATGAACATTTTCTTAAAATGTGTTTAACGTTTTAGACTCAAATTAGATCTCTACCACAAGATCTTTTCCATTCAATATTATTTTTTAAAATATAAACATGTCATGGTATTTAAAATCAAAGTGAATATTGAGTTTAATGTTTTATAAGATCCTGTTGGAAATTAAAACAATAATTTCTCCTTAGTTAAAAAGGTAATTTGATGACTGTGACTAGTTTTATTTTTAAATAGCAATTTGGATTATTTGAAAATTCCTTAAGTAGGCATCTTTAATAATTGTGTTATTCAATTATCATAAAACTATAAGAAAGGGATTGGCAGTAGTGGGTAACTGCTGGGGGCAGGGTGGCACACCACATCAATAAGGGTACCTGATCTCAAACCTGGTGAAGTAGGGACCAAAGTGAGGCCCAAACTTTACCTACACAATGACCATTTGTATACCTAACCCTGGGGTGGGGGTGGCTGGCACACCACATCAATAAGGGTACCTGATCTCAAACCTGGTGAAGTGGGGGACCAAAGTGAAGCCCAAACTTTACCTACACAATGATCATTTGTATACCTAACTCTGAATGTTCCCACAACTTTAAAATGAAAAAGAAATAAAATTAAAAATTAAAATAGTAAAAATTGTGTTATTACAATAAAAATATTTTATAACTAAAATTTAGTGTTTTATTTTTAATTTTCTTATATAATATTTGATATGTAAAATGAAATATGTCCAGATATGTACATTATGGTGCTCAATAATAATTTGTGTCTCTACACTCAATTTAAGAAATAAAACATGTTTTCTAGGAATCTAATATAATTTGAACTCACTCATCTGCACTTTCTATAGTAGGCAGAATGATGGTCCAAAAAAAAAAAACACTTGTAAGTAAGTGTTTATTTTTTAAATTTTAAAATTTACTCTCATATAGGAATGTACTAAGTACTAGGGATATGAAAAATAAATAAGTGCTTTGAAAGTTTATCTTCTTATGGGAGACAGAGAGGGCTACAAATAAACAGGATAAAGCAAGAAGTCACAGAGATGTTTACACAATGCTAAGGAGCCCAATGACAAGATAAACTGAGTTCTGAGACAACCAAGGGAGTTTACTTAAGCTACTTTTGTAGACCTGATTGAGAAGAAGGAAGTAATTTCTTGCAACTATGAAAAAAAAATTTTTTTAAAAAGAAAGTTTTAAAACTTGAAGTTATCTTTGTATAGGGTTATAGTAGGAAGTTGTGGAAGTAGATTTTCTTTCTGGACTCATGTAAATATATAGATTTATTTACATATATAGTTTTAGTTACATGCTTGTGTATATGTATACACATTTACACAGGTAATAACATATAATTGTAATTTCTTCAATTGTAATTGTCATGGAAAACTCTAAAGTAACATCAATATGAACATCCTAAAGAGGGGGGAAGACTTACTGGGTATAATAAACTCTTTATTAAGAAGCAGAAACCCAATTATTCTTCTGGCTTTCCTGACTCCCAAGTTCATACTCTTTTCTCAATGTTAGGCTCTTTCTCTGTCACTAGTCATATAACTATAGACCAGTGGCTCAACTTTTTTTGGTCTTACTTTTCTCATATACTGAAAACGAATAGCAAAAACCTTGCTGGGGTAGTCTCCGAATTAAATAAAAATTGGTGAAATGCTCCTACCATATAACATAACACTTTCCTGGAAGTTCAATTAATAGTATATTCTATTCCTCCCCTTACCCTAATTTCTCTACTAGACTATGTTCCCTTTAGGACAGAGAAAGTGCCTTATTCTTGTAGTTTCTGCACCTATCAGAGAACCCAGCCATATAAAGGTGCTTAAATATGTTTGATGAAGAAGCATAAGCCTATGATCGTTGTTAGGAGTTAAATAATGTATTAAAACCACCTCATTAAGTTGTTTCTGCTCTAGCTTTGTAATATTGATATTGCTCGTTGGAGTATTCCAAAATTATAACCATTTAGATGACGAGCATTCTAGAAATATGACCATTGAGAAGACTAACATATTAACATCATACATAGTTCCCTCAGGAGAAGTCTTCTAGAATGTACATAGATTTAAGCCAACACTTTGTCAATAAACAATCTACTTTGTATCATACTATAAAATAAAAGCACCAAACAGAATAGTTCCTATAGACAATTCATCTGCTTTGCAAACAGCCTCTCTTTTGAGAAAATTGTTTCCAAAATTTGATCTGAATTTATAAAGGTATGGAATCTTGATTTTACATTGGTTTATGCATATATGTTATTTCCTAATAATTGCATTTTATTGTTTTTCACGAATTTTAACTGTGCTATTTAATAATGTACTATATCCAGAATTTTAAAATTTAATCCTTATGATGCAATTCAAAGATAACTTATTAATCTCCTTAATTTACAAAGAACTATGCCAAGACATCATCATCATTATTATACTGAAAATGATATTAGCAATCATAGATAATATTTAAGAAGTCCAAACGTTTGCCAGTACTATCTTTTTCTCTTTGTTCTTTTCCTTCTTTTTTTTTTTTTTTTGGAGGATGAGGAGGGGTCAAGGTCTCATTCTGTTGCTCAGGCTGGAGTGCAATGGCACAATCATGGCCCACTGCACCCTTGAACTCCTGGGATCAAGTGATCCTCCTGCTTCAGCCTCCCAACTAGCTGGGACTATAGGTGCTCACCACCATATTTGCCAATACTTTTCTAAACACTTTATGTAGTTGAGCTCATTTAATTTTTACAATAATCTTGTCATGTGGTACCTATTGTTATTCCCATTTTGTAGTGAGAAATAGTAGAGCAGAGAGTTTAAGCAACTTGTTCAAAATCACATAGTTGGTAAGTGAGGTAGGATAGCCAGCACAGTTTAGATATAGATGAATTTTCCGTAGGCAGATTTTAGGAAGCATTCAGACATTTAAAAAAATTATATATATATACACACACATACTTTTTTTTTAACTGCAGGATAAGCTGCCAGCCTACAACACCTCAAATTAAGAAAGCATTACAAGAAAAATCCCATCAGACGTAAAAATAGGACAACCCAATCTTTCAATTCATGGTTTAGCATAATAATCACAAGTTCTTTCAGGTTCTCTGCTGAAGGCAGAAGGCCAAATACCACTCCTTAACTAACCAAAGCCTTAGAAATTATAATAAACCACCTTTTAGTTCATGAACTTGTGAATTGGCAATGTCTGGCAGATCTTCTGCAAAAGACAATGTGGCCTGGAAAAGAGCACCCCTTCTCTTACTCTTTCCATCAGAAGCAGAGAGATGTCAGTCTCTCCAGAAAGTGGTAGTTGCCTTGGGTTTCACCCTCTTTAGCATAACAATTATTGTGGAAATGTATCTAGTTTTTTTTAGTTAAAAACAAAAGTACAATCGCTTTTTTTTTAGAGAGAGACTTGCCCTTGCCAGGCCCTTCTGGTATGAAACTTTCACCTGCCCTTTCTTTCTTCTCTTCTTGCTGATAAACTTTGTTTTAACTTGGCTGGCCACTCTAAAATTCATTTTAAGGTTGAGTTAAAGAATCCACAAGTTTTGCACTGTACTCCAACCAACATCAGTAAGTAGAAGGGCCAGATAGAGAGAGGATCCAGAATGTTCCCATGCCATATAGTTAAATGAGAATGGACAAGAACCTGATTTGAACCTTGGGGCTCTTGTCACTGCACCATAAGGCCTCTAGTATTATTTATGAGATTAATGAGTAACACATCATCCACCAGTGAAGGTCATCTCCCATCAGTGATAGTCTATGGAAATTTCTGTTCATTTTTTTTAATTTTAAAATAATTTAAGCAAAAAGGGAAAATTAACATTTATTGAACATCAACAGGGGTTAAAGATGGATATTATTTTACACACCTACATGCTGGACTTTCCTTTGCTTGTGCAGTTCCTGCCATTTTCTCCATGTTTTTTATGTGTTGTGTATTTTGTTCTCTTCCTTTGGACTCTAGATCATCCCTACGACCTTGCATGCTGTTTGGTGTATATTATGTTGTTAATAAACATTCATTAAACTTAACTGAATTGCACAGGTAAACCCCTTTAATCCTGTCTTTAAAAGCTGTGAAACAGCTTTATCATTCTAATTCACAATTAGGAACAGGTCTGAAACTTGAACCCTTCAATCCTGACTTGGGTTTAAAGATTTCACTACTCATTTCTATGAGCACTCACAAAGCTCTTTAAAATTTCTGCACAAACTATTATACATAAAATGCAAGGCAAACAAAAAGTGTTTAATAAATGTTAATTGATTTTTGCTCTCAGGTACCATTGAGATTCAAAAGAAATTTGAAAGGAACAAATAAAATAAAGGTAAAAAGAAATCAAGTTTTCAGAATTAACATTTATTTTCACAGTAAGAGGGGAAAAATGGCCAGGCCATGCAAATTATGTTCGTTTTTTTTTTTCAGTGTGCTGCTAAGAAACACAACTGACAATGTGATGTGAGTAGAATACAGATCATTTTACTGAGTTGTAATGGCTAATTGCATCTGTCCTCCTTTGGAAACGAGCACCTGTGGGCTTTTGTTCCCAGTGAAAATGACTGTAGATGGTAAGAAAGAATAGACTGAGAATCCTCTCTATTTCCCTTTGGATGTTTATATTTCAGTGTGATATTCTTTCAGTGTGATATTCTTTTGGTACAAGTGAATTTTCAACAAAGGGCCAATTTCTCTTTCTTCTTTGATCCTTGTCCCTTGAGGTTTCTGTGCTGGTCTTACTCTCAGCACAGAATTCACTTCCTGGAGCCTGATTACGCCACAAAACACTCCACTGAAAACCTAACTTGCCACTCACCGATTACCAGTCTCTTTCCCTCTGAATATATAGTCTATCCCTCAGTACTGAGGACTAAACTTGACCTTTTTTCTTTTACCCAAATCTCAAATAAGAAGCCTGGGGAGTCATGCCTAATAAGGACTCACTAATCAGGGTTTTATTACCCTGTTACCCTGTATACTAAAGTCTGTTTTCCAACCTAACTCTGGCATATCATTGTATAATGAATAGAGAAGGAAATTTCAAATTATTCCATGGCTCTGCAAAAACCCCAGTTTCTGGGAACTTGGTAAAACACTTATCTGTCTTCTCTGAAGCCTGATACATATAAGACTTCATCTAATATCATCAAACCTGGAGTTTTCTTCCCTCTTATCTTAACAAAGCACCTCCTCTACTGATCCCCAAAATTTACTCAGATAAGAACTAAAATGACCAATCAAGAAATCTGAATTCACCTATGACCTGCAAGTTCTCCCTCCGCCTGCTAGAAAATGTCCCTCCTTCCTAGGCCAATCCAATGGAAATTCCATGTATTGATTTATGGTTTTTGTAACTTCTGCCTTCCTAAAATGTATATAACCAAACCACCATTCACCCACTGTGGGCACACATCCTCATGTCTTCCTGAGGATAAGTGCTTCTAGGCTAGGTCCTCAAGTTTGGTTCAGAATAAACCATCTTAAAATATTGCACAGTGCTTGGCATCTTTTTCTCATTAGTACAGTCTTTTCAATTTCCTGGTCAACCTGGACTGACCACTGTGGGATAAATTCTTCACTCCAGAGTATAATAGAAAACACAAAATATGGGGCAGGAAATGTGTCTCTGTTATTGAGATCATTCTCATTCCTGATACTTTAAATATGCTCTTTTTATTTTCTCTTATCTTTTTTTCTGATTTTTTGGCTAGAATTTTTTCCACAACTTTTCTCTATTTAATTTCCCTCAGGCAACAAGGGACCTACTCATTTTTTTTTCCTTTTGTACTTTAAATCTTGCTATATCTGAATCTCTCTGGAGTATCCAGAGGCTGCTAGCTAATTGGTTCTTCTGAAACATGTCCTTGTATGTTTCCCATCCTAGTGGTTTTCCTGGATCTGACTTATATTCTGCTCATATTCCCTGATAATAATAATTTCCAAACACTCTTTGCTAATATTAAGGCTGGAATATTGTACTTCCTTTTCAGTTCTAACCCACCTTGGTTTTATACCCTGTAATGCAGTAACAAAGTTATTTTCACAACTGAGCTTGATAATGTTGTGGGCGTGTTCATTTCTTGCTTAAAAAAAAAATTAGATCCCAAACATCAGTTTCTAAAATGAATAATTTACTATCTACATTATGTAGACTTTTCTGTATAATTTTCTTTAAAATATATGCCTTGAAATTTGGGGAAGTATACACAAGGATTGAAGCTATTTTAATGTTTTTAAGTTCAAGAAGAATGTAAAGTTTTTATGTGCAATTAACACCGATTATCAAAGACATTAAGGAGGTGTTATCAAAAAATCAAATCATTGTTTAGGTGCTATAAAAGTTAATACAAGCTAAAAGTTGTAAAATGCCTGGGTAAAAATGTATAGATTATTTGCAGTTAGTCATATAATTTTTATCATCTTTCTCTTTTTATTTCCATATATATGGGGATATATGATTATATATAATATTTTGTAGTTATCTTAACCGAAAAAACTTTTAGGAAAAAAAAATCAAATACATATTTTTAAATCTACTTCAGACATTATAATTCATTGTATTTTTACACAATTTTTTTTTTTGAGTTAGAACCTCACTCTGTCACCCATACTGAAGTGCAATGGCCGCTCCCAGTCACCACAGCCTTGACCTGCTGGGCTCTGGCGATCCTTCCGCCTCAGCCTTCCAAGTAGCTGGAACTACAGGTGTGCGCTACCACGCCTGGCTAATTTTTGATTTATTGTAGAGACGAGGTCTCACCAAGTTGCCTGGGTGGGTCTCGAACCTGTGGGCTCAGGCAATCCACTTGCATTGGTCTCCCAAAGTGCTGGGATTACAGGCTGAGCCACTAAGCCCGGCCTTATTACACAAATTTTTGAACACATATGTATACTCTATTTTAATAACACTTAATAGCTATCCTTGCTCCTTAAATTACAGGCTATTGATTCATTATCAAACATGTTTATATACTTGACTCCCATATACTCAATACCAACAAGGATAATTATTGAATAGTAGTAAGATTGCTTTACAAATATACTCCACAAATAAAGAAACTAAAATTATTTAAGATTTACCATAAAAATTAGAGACTATGTATTAAAAATCACATAAAGAAAATGACTCAGTAATTTAAAGAACATTAGAGCACACAACAAATTTAAATATAAAGGTTCAGCGAAGGTCACAAAAACTCATTCGAAATTTTTAAGTAGAAACAGATTTAATATTGAGGATTAGGTGCAAACAACATCACCGGAATTGCTTAAAGAGTAGACTCCAAATGGGCTTCCAGAAATGAAGGCCAGAACACACATAACTCACTCAGGCTGCTGTTGAAATTGCTAACTGCAAAATGCAAGGCCATAGCTAAGATCCAGGGATTAGGTCTGCCTCTCTGTCACTGCCACATATGTCAGGTCCCTGGACCATAGCAAAACAGGTGAAAGAACACTGGAACATGGAGGATTGCCAGTGTATTTGCCACAAGCTTCTTGATGCCAAAATCCTCATGTCACATTGACTATATAAGACTGTCAATACAGACAAAAATGGGGAAAATGGTTTCCACTTCACTTCTGCCTTTGAAGTATTTTTAATTGTTGAAACCTCATTTATATGTAGAACCTCACTGCAAGAAAACAGAGAAGAACGGATTTTAACTTTCCAGTTTCTGTAATATAGGAAAGCACATAGAGGGCAGGCATGGTGGTTCAAGCCTGTAATCCCAGCACTGTTGAAGGCCAAGGTGAGAGGATGGCCTAAGCTCAGGGGTTTGAGACCAGCCTGGGCAACTTGATGAGACTTCATCGCTACAATTTTAAAAAAATGCCAGGTGTGACAGCGTGTACTTGTAGTTCCAGTAACTTGAAAGACTGAGGTGGAAGGATCGTCTGAGCCCAGTGGGTCAAGAGGCTACAGTGACCAGGAGCATGCCAATGCACTCCAGCCTGGGCAACAGAGTGAGACTCCAACTCAAAAAAAAAAGAAAAGAAAAAAAGAGAGAAAAACATATAGAAAGATGTTGGAATGAAGACTGAGCAAGATAATCCACAGTATCCACCACAGTGGCATCTAGACAAAATCCTCTAATTTATAGATGATAAATATGAAATTTATAGATGATAAATATGAAAAGTATATGCCAGAACCAGGACACAAATTTGCCTCCACTGAATACACTCCAACCACTACCACTCACAGATATGTCCCTCCCAGATGTGGTAAGACGTTTAATATCATTCAAAATAAAAATCATTATATTTTAAGACCAGACATGGTGGCTCACATCTGTAGTTCAAACTACTCAGGAGGTTGAGGTGGAAGGACTGCCTGAACCCCAGAGGTAGAGGCTGCAGTGAGCCATAATCATACCATTGCACTCCACTCTGGACAACAGAGTGAGATCCCAAAGCAAAACCAAAAAAGTAAAGCAAATATTAAATTACATTTGACTTATGAATACAAATTAGACAATAACATGAGTGGGAGGAACCAAGATGGCCACCGTGGAGCAGACAATCTGCACCACTCTCATACAGCAAAACTGACAGTAGGGAATCCACCATGTTTAGATTAAGTTGCCCAGAACACTTTTGAATGGGCTGATCATCCTGAACCCAGCAAAGGTCTCTCTGAATACACAGAAAGACATGGCGGGTGTGAAATTCCAGGTGCCCCATTCCCTGCCCTGGAGGATCCACCTGGCAGTAGGCTCACACAGAAGAGGAAGATCTGTTTGAAGAGGAAGAGGGGTAAGTGCTGAATTGGTTCACTCCCTCCCAGAAGTGCACAAAATGTCAATTCACATTGGAGGAAACCTCTTCTGGAAGCAGTGGTGAGCACTAATGCCCAGGTGTAAGGGAGTGTGGTTGCCACACAAGAGAACCTGTCTATGGGGGGAACCTGTCTGACAAGCCCACTCTTTTGGTAGAAAAACAGACTGGTGCTTCTCTCCCAGCTGGGCAGCAGAGAGTAGGAATCCAGTCCCAGATTAAAGGAGGCACCCTGAACACATTTAGAGAGTGAAATTCCCCACAACCAGTGGGGGCCTCCTTTATCTTACAAAAAATAAAAAGGCAGGCATGGAATCCAGGTGCCCCCTCCCCTGGCTAGTGTCATGCCAAGAGAATGAGGGGGGCAGCCATTCCTGGAAACACTGAGTTCAGTCACCCTCCCTCCTCCCTGCCTCTGGCCATCAATCACATATAAGGGGGGTGAGAGGGTGGAGAATCCAGCCTGACAAGTTTAGCAGCAGAGAGGAAGCCAGCAGTAACAGAACCTGCCAACAGGGAACCACTACCTGCTGCCACTGTTGCCTTGAAATCTCTTCTCAAGTAAGAAGAGAGCTATATGGCCAGAAAGAAATGGTTGGTATGGAAATCCAGGTGTCCTACCCCTTGTCCTGTTTCAGGCTCAGGCAGAATTGAAAGTTCTGATGGGGCTGCAAACTGGTTTGTCTAGTTGAGTAGAGGGAGAGAAAGAACCTGCAAATACAGCAGTCAACCACAGGGAAGAATAAGCAGTGGAACTAAATGCTTCTTCCTCACTCACCGAGTGGCAGAATTATAGAGAAGGAAGAGATCTGCCACAAATGAGAGGAAAGAAATCAATAGGAAAATGCAGGTAACCCCTAGAGTCCTAAAGAAACAGCCCCTAAAGAAAGACTCATTAAAGCACAAACAATGGAAATCTCCCAGACTGAATTGACTTACATGACAACAAGAGAAATCAGATTAATGGCAAAAATGAACAAGAATCAAGAGAATCAAGAAGGAAAACTATGAAATTGTAAAGGAGTTGACCAATTTCAAAAGGCCTACTGTGAAATTAAAAAATCTATCCTCAAAATAACAAGCATAGGGAGCAGAATTAACCTAGCAGAGGAAAGAATCTCAGAACTTAAAGATCAAAATATAAAATTAACCCAATCTGTTAAAAACATAGGAAAAACTCTAAAAGAAAGAGCAAAGCCTCCAAAATGTGCGAGTTTATCAAGAAGCTGAACCTATGCCTGACTGGTGTCCCTGAAACAGAAAAGGAAATGGAGAGCCCTTTGGAACAAGCATTTCATGAGATCATCTAAAAAAATTTTCCTCATCTTGTCAGATATGAGGCCATTCAAGCACAAGAGATTCACAGAACACCTGAAAAGCATCATATGAAAAGACCAACCCATTACACATAGTAACTTGCCTGCACACAATAAGTACTTGAAAAAAATCCTAAAGGAAATGATAGAGAAAGATCAGACTATCTACTGGGGAAGATCAATCAGAATAATGCCAGACTTATCTACAGAAACACTACAAGCCACAGGAATTGGAGTTCAATTTTTAATGTTCTCAAAGATAAGCAATTTTAAACAAGAATTTTTTACACAGCCAAACTACATTACATCAGTGATGGGGAATTAAAATTCTTCCTAGATATCAAAGCCCCAAGAGAATATGCTGCTGTCAGACCAGTTCTTCAAGAGATGCTTAAGAAGATGTTGAGCACAGGAAAAAAAAAAGAATGGCCATGCACATCACAAAAGTACAGGCAAACACAGAGTTAACAGAGCATACAGAGCACCCACAGATATGAAAATCACACACACACACACACACACACACACACACACACATACACAAAAGTTAAAAGAAATCAAAGTACCTTCTAAGAGCCCTATGACAGCAATAAAATCTCACATTTCAATAGTTAGCCTAAAAGGGAATGAACTAAATGTACCACTGAAAAGCTACAAAGTGACAAACTGGATTATAAAAAAGCATGATTCAACTATGAGTTTCCTGCCTCCAGGAAACTCATCTCACTGCAAAGGACACCCATAGACTCAAAGCTGGAGGATAGAAAATGAACTTTCAAGCAAACATAAAATAAAAGAAGGCAGGGGTAGCTATTCTTATACTAGATAAAACTGACTTTGAGCCATCAAAAGTTAAAAACAATACAGAAGGACACTACATAATGACAAAAGGCTCAATCTACCAGCAAGACATATCCATCCTAAACATAAATGCACCCAACACAGGAGCACCAGGTTTTATAAATCAACTACTAAGTAAATTAAGAGAGGAAATTAACTCTTACACAATCATAGCTGGAGACTTAAATACCCCACTAACAACCCTAGATAGATCACTGAGGCAAAAAATCAATAAGGAGATATGGAACCTCAATTCAATGCTTGACCAAATGGACCTAATAGACATCTACAGAACATATCACCCAACAATTACAGTGTATACATTCTACTTATCAGTATATGGAAGATACTCCAAAATCATCACATTCTCAGATGTAAATCAAGCATAAACAAATTCCAAAAGATCAAAACAATATTGCACATCTTCTCAGATGACAGTCGAATAAAAATAAATATTGCCACCAACAAGATCCCTCCCAAAACATGCAAAGACATGACACTAAACAACATACTGCTGAATGACTTCTGAGTCAACACAGAAATCAAGACAGAAATAAAACGATTCTTGGAAACAAATGAAAATGAAGACACATCAGAATCTATGGGATGCAATGAAATTAGTATTAAGAGGAAAATTCATAGCACTGCCAACCCACATCAAGAAAACAGAAAGATCACTACTAAACAGCCTAACATCACATGTAAAGGAGTTGGAAAAGCAAGACCACCAAAACCCTAACTTCAGCAGAAGAATCCAGATAATCAAAATAAAATGCACCTGCAGAGCATAGACGACAAAACTATCATAGAAAAAAATCAACAAGACAAAAAACCAGTTTTTTAAAAGGATACATAAGATCAATGAACACCTAGCCAGATTGACTAAAAAAGGGAGAGAAAAAGCCAAGATAAATGCAATTAGAAATACAATAGGCAATGTCACAACTGACCCTGAAGAAATTCAAAAGATCAACAGAGATTACTGTAAAAACGTGTATGCAAATAAACTAGAAAATCTAAAGGAAATGGAGCACTCTCTGACATCACACAACCTTCTAAGGTAGAAGCAAAAAGAAATAGAAACTATAAGCAGATCAATAACAATCCAGGAAATTGACTTGTAAGAAATCTAGCTACAATAAAAAAGTCAGACCCAATGGCTTCCTAACTGAATTCTACAAGACATACAAGGAAGAGCTGATACCAATCTTACTGAAAGTTTTCCAGGCAATGAGAAAAAGGGAAAACTCCCCAACACATTTTATGAAGTCAACATCACACTGATACCTAAACCTGACAAAGACCCAACAAAGAAAGAGAATTACAGACCAGTCTCCTTGATGAACACAGATGGAAAAATCCTAAACAATATTCTAGCAAATCAGATCCAACAATGCATCTCAAAGGATCATCTACCATGACCAAATGGGCTTCATTCCTGGGATGCAGGGGTAGTTCAACCTATGTAAGACCATAAACATAATTCAGCACATCAACACATCAACAGATGTAAAACCAAGTACCACATGATTAAATTGTTAGATGCAGAAAAAGCATTTGACAAAATCTAGTATCCCTTCTTGATAAAAACTCTTGAGCTCCTAGAAGGAAAGGAACATTCTTTTCTTTTCTTTTTTTCTTTTTTTTGAGTTGGAGTCTCACTCTGTCACCCAGACTGGAGTGCAGTGGCCGCTCCTGGCTACCACAGCCTTGACCTGCTGGGCTCCGGCGATCCTTCCGCCTCAGCCTTCCAAGTAGCTGGAACTACAGGCGCGCACTACCACGCCCATCTAATTTTTGATTTATTGTAGAGATGAGGTCTCGTCAAGTTTCCCAGGCGGGTCTCGAGCCCACGGGCTCAGGCAATCCACTCACCTCAGCCTCCCAAAGGCACGGGATTACAGGTGAGCCACCGAGCCCAGCAGGAACATTCTTGAAAACAGTAAGAGACATCTATGATAAACCCACAGCCAACATTTTGCTCAATGAGCAGAAATTGAAAGCATTCCCTCTGAGAAGAGGAATAAGACAAGGATGCTTACTCTCATCCCTCCTGTTCCAACACTATGTTGGAAGTCCTAGTCAGAGCAATCAGGCAAGAGAAGGAAACCAGGGGTATTCAAACAGGAAAAGAGGAAGTCAAGCTATCCCTCTTTATGAATGATATGATCTTATATCTTAAAAACTCTAGGATGTCTGTCAAAAGCCTCCTTGTACTGATAATTGACTTTGGTAAAGTCTCATAGTACACAATCAATGTGCAAAAGACAGTTGCATTTCTATATACCAGCAACAAGTAGACAGAATGCCAAATAAAAAGCACAATCACATTCACAATAGCCACAAAAAAAATGAAATACTTTGGCATCCATGTACCAGAAAAGTGAAAGATCTTTACAATGAGAACTACAAAATGCCGCTCAAAGAAATCAAGGATGAAATACACAAATGAAAAAACTTCCATGCTCATAGATTGGAAGAATTAATATTGTCAAGATGTCCATCCTACCCAAGGCAATCTACATATTCAGTGCAATGCCCATTAAATTACTGACATCATCTTTTTCAGAACTGGAAATGACAATACAGAAATGCATATGGAAACAAAAAAGAGTGTGACTAACTGAATACAATCCTCAGTAAAAGGAACAAAGTGAGAGGTATCACACTTCCAGACTTTAAACTGTACTGCAAGGCTACAGTAACCAAAACAGCCTGGTACAAGAATAGGCATTTAGACCAATGGAATACGACAAAGATTATGGAAGCAAAAACTCAATCTTTCAACCAACTCATCTTCAACAGAGCCACCTATAACAACCACTAGGGAAAGGAGACCATATTTAGCAAATGGTGCTGGGAAAACTGGTTGACTACATGCAGAAGAATGAAACAGGACTCCTACCTATCACTATATGCAAAAATCAACTCTAATCATAGACCTAAACATAAAACCTCAAACCATAAGAATTCTAGAAGAAAATGTAGGCAACAGTCTTACATACATTGGAGTAGCAACCATTTCTTGATCAAGTCCCCAAAAGTGAATGCCATAAAAGATAAGATAGACATCACCAAACTGAAAAACTTTTGTA
Organism: Carlito syrichta; assembly: GCF_000164805.1. Classification (NCBI taxonomy): domain Eukaryota; kingdom Metazoa; phylum Chordata; class Mammalia; order Primates; family Tarsiidae; genus Carlito; species Carlito syrichta. The sequence continues at coordinate 96,560 of NW_007257541.1, forward strand.
CCTCAAAACAAGCCATCAAGAAAGTGGGAAGACAACACACAGAATGGGAAAAATATATGTTATTTATATATCTGACAAAGACCTAAACATCCAGGATCTACAAGGAACTCAGATGAGTTGAAAGGAAAAAAACCAAACAATCCTATCAAAAAGTGGGCAAGGACATGAATAGACACTTCTCTCAAGAAGATATATAAGCAGCAACAGATACATCAAAAAATGCTCAACCTCATTAATCATCAGATAAATGCAAACCAAACCACAATGAAATACCACCTAACTCTGGCCCTCATCAATAAATCAAGAAATAATAGATGCTGGCAAGGGTGCAGAGAAAAGGGAACACTTCTACACTGTTGGTGGGAGTGCAGACTAGTTCAGTTTCTATGGAAAGCAGTGTGGTGGTTCCTAAAAGAACTAAACATTGACCTTCCACAAGACTCAGGAATATCTCCCTTGGGAATATACCCAGAGGAACATAAATCTTTGTACAAAAAAGACATTTGAACCTGCATGTTTATAGCTGCTCTATTCATAATAGCAAAAACATGGAACCAACCCTAGTGCCCATCAAAAGTGAACTGGATAAAGAAAATATGGTACATATGCACATGGAGTATTATTCAGCCACAAAGAAGAACAAAATAATGGACTTTGCAGCAAACTGGATGGAGCTGGAGACCATCATACTTAGTAACCTACCACAGAAACAAAGAACTGAATACTGCATGTTCTTACTAACAAGTGGGCCCTGAACACTAGTCACGTTAACACAAGGGAGGATTGGCACTGGGCACTGCCGGGAGGAGGCAGAGGGTGGCATGTAACAACACAAAAGGTACCTGGTCCTAAACCAGGGGAAGTGAGGACCAGTTGGAGGCCCAAACTTCACCTGCATGAAACCTGCTTGTGTAGTTAACTCTTACTTGTACCCCACATCTCTATAATGAAAAAAAATAAAATTTTAAAAAGCTTGGAGGAGATTGTCAGTGATTTAAAGAAGTAGAGTGAGAACAATGAGTTCCATTGCTCTGACTGAAACATTAGCTACATTTTATTTTCCTATCAACAAAAACAGTTGTCCCAGATAGAATCTGAAAATAGATAATCATTATGTCTTGAATTTTTAAATATACACAAAAAAATTGCCCTGAGTCTTAGCTTTGGAAAGAGTTGCTTGAATGGTGTTCATTCATCCACAAGTAATCTTTTTGCTTATATTGACTCCATAAAATCCTATATTCATTACATTCAACAATAATCTATAAAATTTCAGGCATAAATAATACTAATGTGATCTTTTGCTTAAATAAAATCATTCATTTGAACGAAAAAATTAGTCAATAACTTTATTAAACTGTATATTATATTCAATTATTGAGAGATGTACTTTGAGGATTTTAGGAAAAGATTGTTTCAGTTAATACTCATAATGACCTAAACACCTCCTTGTCCACTAATAGGATTATCACATATTAACGCATGGCTTCTTATATTTTTACAGGTATACTGAAGATTTGTTGAAAGATCTTTAGAATATTGTCTTTCCACTTTTCCAAAGCATAATGTCTAATTTTAAATGCTATGTTTTGATTTGTTTTGTTTGTGACAGGGCCTCACTTTGTCATCTGATCTGGCGTCCAGTGGCATGTTCTTAGCTCACTGCAACCACAAACTCCTGGGCTCAAATGATCCTCTTGCATAAGACTCCATAGTAGCTAAGACTACAGATATGCACCACCACCTCCAGCTAATTATTATTCTTATTATTTTCTTGGAAAGACTGTCTTATATGTTGTCCAGACTGGTCTCAAACACCTGATCTCAAGCAATCCTTGTAATAGGTGGAATTATAGACATGAGCTACCACATCCACTTAAATATTATGTCTGAATAGTGTTTTTTTCAGGTACATGATATATTCTCTTTTAATGTTATAACAAAAATAATTATAGCTATTTAATAAAGGCAAAATAGACATGTGAAGTCTAAAGTGTCTTATTTAGATTTTATCCAAGAATAGCATGAATCAAAACATCTGAATTTTAGTTTTGATTCTATTATCAATCTTGCTAGGACAAGTAACTTATTTTCTCAGGACTGAATTTAATGATATTTAACTTCAAGATGATGATACCTACCTGACTTGTCACATAATAGAAGTGATGGAGAGGGTAAAGCTATATGATAGATAACTTTAAACAATGTCAAAAGCTATGTATAAACATAAGATGGCACTATTATGTGTTATTTTACATTCTACTGCTACTAGTAATAACCCTTTTACTTCAGAGTGAAAAGAAAAAGAAAAAAAGAACAAGGTCTTATTTTCATTAGAAATAATTGGCCTATTCATTTGGATCTAGGTTCATTTTAGCAAATAACCATAATGGAAAAGTAGGATGCCGGAGACCAAGTTAATGACATACAAAAAGCTTATACTTAGTGCAGCTTCATTAAAGATGAGACATTTAGGAAATGTGTGTGTGATTTGCAAATGCCTTGGGAAGGTATTTTAAACTATTAAGAATTTTACATACCTTCTTACTTCCCTTCAGTTTCACAAAGTGAAGTCTATTTCTAGTGTATTTAATTTCACTAATGTGTTTGAATTTTCTGATTTTAAATTTTACATGGTTACCAACACTAGCAAATTTTAACTCAAGCCAACCTAAAAAGGTTCATGTGTCCCAAATAAATTTCCCCCCTTTTCTGTCATGAGATCTTGTCTTATTTTATTTTATCCTGCCTTTCTGACATGAATATAATTCTCTGGCTGACCTTGTCTTGAATTTTCTATCCTTCTATCAATTAGTTAGTCTGAGTCAGACCAGCAGATTCAGACTTCATTCCTCACATTTAGATCACCATTGTACTCTCTACGTTCCACTTTTTGCCCTTAATTTGTGTTTCTTAGTCCTTTTCAGGTCTTTATATGGCTTACTTTTTACTTACTCTTGAGATTTACAAATATAAGCATAACTCAGAGATATTATTGGTTTGGTTTTAGACCACCATAATAAAGCAAACATCATAACAAATAAAATATTTCACACATTTTTTGTTTCCCAGTACATATAAAAGTTATGTTTACACCACACTGTTGTCTACTAAGTGTGCAATAGCGTTATGTCTGAAAAACAATGCACATACCTTAATTCTAAAATAATTTATTGCTAAAAATTCCAATAATCACCTGAGTCTTTATCAAGTTGTAATCTTTTTGCTGGTCGAGGGTGGTGCTGAAGGTTGGGGTGACTGTGGCAATATTATAAAATGACATTAAAATTTGGTGTATCAATTGACTCATCATTTCACAAAGACTTCTCTGTAGAATGTATTGCTGTTTGATAGCATTTTACCCATAGTGGAACCTCTTTCAGAATTGGCCTGCCCCTGCTTTATTAGCTAACTTTAGGTAATATTCTAAAGCCTTTGTTGTCATATCAACAACATCCACAGCATCTTCTCCAGTAGCAGATTCCACCTCAGGAAACCATTTCCTTTTCTCATCCATAAGAAGTAACTATTGTGCATTAAACCTTATAATGAGATTGCAGCAATTCGATCACATCCTCAGAATTCGCTTCTAATTCTAGTTCTCTTGCTGTTTCCACAACATCTGCAGTTACTTCTTCCACTGAAGTCTTGAAGCCCTCAAAGTTATCCTGGAGGGTTGGAATCAACTTATTCCAACTCCTGTTAATGTTGCTATTTTTACATCCTCCCATGAATCATAGTGTTTTTCAGATTATGATCTACTGTGTGTGCACCAGCCTCAATTAAATCATCAGCTACACTATCCTCTGACAAGAGGACCAGCTTGTTCTTCAAAGCTTTGAAGCCGTATGTTGACTTTTCCTCTCTATCTATGGCATCTTCTTCCAACAGAAGCTGTTTTGTCTACACTGAAAATGTGTTTTTTATTGTAGTCACCTCAATCAATTTTCTTAGCTAGATAACTTGCTGTAGCTCCTACATTGTACTTGCTGCTTCACCTTGCACTTTTATGTTATGGAGACAGCTTCTTCTTTTTTTTTGAGTTGGAGTCTCACTCCGTCACCCAGACTGGAGTGCAGTGGCTGCTCCCAGCCACTGCAGCCTCGACCTGCTGGGCTCCAGCAATCCTTCCACCTCGGCCTTCCAAGTAGCTGGATCTACCGGCGCAAGCCACCATGCACGACTAATTTTTTATTTTTTTTTAGATTTATTGGAGAGATGAGGTCTCACCAAGTTGCCCAGCGGGGTCTCGAACCGGCGGCCTCAGGCAATCCCCTCACCTCGGCCTCCCAAAGTGCGGGATTACAGGCATGAACCATCCTCTGCTAGCCTCATTTTCCCCCACCCCCACAGCTTCCTCACCTCTTTCAGCCTCTATAGAATTGAGGAAGGCTGGGCACTCGCTCTGAATTAGGCTTTGGCTCAAAAAATTGTTGTGGGTATTTTGATCTTCTATCCAGACCAGTCAAACTTTGTACATTGCAGCAATAAAGCTCTATCTTTGTTACCATTTGTGTGTTCACTGAAGTAGCATTTTTAATTTTCTTCAAAAAATTTTCCTTTTCTTTCACAACTTGTCTACTTGTTTGGAACAGGAAACAAGCTTTCAGCCTGTCTTGGCTTTCAACATGCCTTCCTCACAAAGCTTAATTTATCTAGCTCTTAATTTAAAGTAAAAGATGTGCGACTTATCCTTTCACTTGACCACTTACAGGACATTATAGGGTTATTAATTATCCTAATTTCAACATTGTGTCTTGGGGAATAGGGATATCTTAGGAGAGGGAGAGAGACTAAGGAACGGCCAGTCGATGAAGCAGTCAGAACACTTAGATTTTTTATTAAGTCCACTGTTTCATATGAGCACAGTTCATGGTCCCGAAACAATTATAATGGTAACATCAAGGATCACTGATCACAGATCACCCTAACAGATGTAATAGTAATGAAAAAGTTTAAGATATTAATATTGCAAAAATTACCAAAATGTGACACAGAATCATAAAGTGAGTTCACATCATTAGAAAAATGGCACTAGCCAGGCTCGGTGGCTCAGCCTGTAATCCCGTGTCTTTGGGAGGCTGAGGCGAGTGGATTGCCTGAGTCCGTGGGATAGCTTCTCATTTTATTACTTGGTTGATTATCATTTTCTTACTGATTTATAGGCATACTTCACATACTAAGGTAATCATCTTTTCCTGACTGTATGTCATACAAATTTATTCTTCCAATTTGTGAATTTTTAACATTTTTATAGTTTTTTTATCATTATACTTTTTAATTTAATGTAATTAAATTTATTCTTAATTCCTTTCATAGGTATCACGTTTTCCTCTCTAAAAATGTATTCCTACTTTGAAGTAATAAAATATATCTTGCTTTTTTAAGTTTAAAACTTTTACTTTTCTCATGTAATTATCTAATTGATCTAAAATTAGTTTTTGTGTATAACTGAGATGAAGATTCCATCTATGTCTTTCATATGAATAAATAATTGGGCAACACAATTTTAATATAGTTTATTCTGTTTTCAGTGATGATAATACCACTTCTGCTATGTATCATTTTCCATTTGTATATTGCCTTTGTTATATATATTCATTCCCAGAGCCAATGCCATACTTTCTTAATTATTATAGTATTTTAATACATTTCATTATATTATCTAGTAGGACATATTCCCTCCACCTCATTCTTCTTCCTCTGGAATGTTTTTGCTAGTTTTACACCTTTGTAATTCCAATTCCACTAAATTTCAGAATCAACTTAAGTTCATCCAAAACACCCCAAATTATATACACCCCAGATTCCTAGAGAAACCCAACTGCTATTTTAAACTTCCTTTTCCCTAACACATTTAATCTCCTTACTCCTCCTTTTCACCACCACCAAACTTTCTACTATCTTATTTGCAAAGTGAATAGAACCATGAGAGGGACTTTTATATCCATCTAGTCCTCTTTTCCTCTTGTTAGCCAGGTTATAAGGTTTACTTTCTTTGTCTAAGGATAAAGCATCATCATGCTCAGAATCAGATTATTTTATTCCTCAATAGATCCCTATTTTTCTCTGTTCCCCATCTGTAATTTCTCTTCTCTGTATAAGTACACAAGCATGGTCATGTCTTTACTAAAAATAGAACAAAAGAAAAGAAACAATACATAACAACACTCTTTATCTCTCCTTTGTTTCCCTGTAGCTGCTGAAGTATCTGTTTTCCCCTCTTGACGGCCAAGCCTCTCCAAACAGTGGTCTATGCTCCGCATGGATTCTCGCTGTGTCCACTTCACCCAGCCAGCTACTAGGTGCCTACTGCCCTCACCACCCACAAACCTACTGGCCAGGGTCCCCAGTTAAACACTTGGAGTTATTATCTTACTTGATTTCTTGGCATTTGAATTCTCTTGTCTCTCTCTTAATGTTATCCTTTTGGGCATTTCATAACTCCATTCTTTTCTTTTCCCCTGTAAGTTCTGCAGTCTTCTTAGTAAATTATTTTTTCTCAGTTGTCATTTGAGATGACTGTTCCTTAGGGGCTCCCTTCCTTTCTCCCTCTGGACTCTCCCCTAGGCAATCCTCAATCATCATATTTTCATTTACTATGAATAGATTGATGCTGTCCCCAAATTAGCACACATCTCTTTCCTAGGCTTGAGGCTATCACTCCATTTGACACTTTCATTCTAATTCAACTTGCAAACATATGAACTCTACTGATCATCTTCTATCCCTGCACTCCCCACTCAGCACTTCTCCTCCAGCCATACTCCATACCTTGGCTAGAAAGCTGATGGAAATACTGGTCACATTATTGACCAGGCCAGAATCCTCAGTGTCATCCTAGACTCCTTCTTCATCTTTGCCCAACACATTCCATTAATCACCACGTCTTTTAGACTCTGACTCTCAAAGACATCTCACAACTGTGTAATATCACAATTTATATGTATTTGTAGTCTAGAAAATGGCAATTAGGAGCAGCTAATCAACATTAAGGACACCATTTGAAGGGAAAAGAATGCAGTTTGGATATCAGGCATGTTGAACAAGGTGCAGAGGAAAAGATTGAGAGTATGGCAAGCAGTAGGTGACATTTCAGATGGCCCAAACCACAAGTTTCAGTGGCCTAGTCATAGGAAAACTAGAGCTCAGGATTAGAATCCTGATACTAGAGAGATCAACATTAATTCGCACATCACTTACTAGGAATAGAGAGTAAAGAAAGAAAGTCAGTCAAGGGAAGACTCCATTGCTGCGAGATATTAGTGCCTGCAAGTCGGGGGTTCCAATGCCAGATGAACAGGGTCTCAATGTTAAATCTCTCTGCTTTATTTCTGAAATCTTTCACTCTTTTCTTACCTAGAGATATAAATGACAAGACTCTGTGGTAAGGCAGTTTTCATACAAAAAAAAAATAGAAGAAATTCATGATTTAATTGAATGATACAAGTAGAAATTAAAATATACTGATTCCTAGGTTTCAGGCACAGTTTGGTATTATCTTAAATAATTTACCATTATGAAATCATTTAAATTTTATTTAAAAAGTACAGTGTAAGTACCATTATTCTTTCCATCTTATAGATGAAAACTGAGGCTTGGAAAGGTAACTTTCTGAAGTCAAAGATCTGGTAAGTAAGAGAGGAAGGATTTAAGCACAGGAGTCTGGTTCTAGAGCCCTCGATCTTACCTGCTGTGAAAAAGTGTTTCTTACAGCTGTGAACATTATTTAATGCTGCCATTTTGCAAATGGAAAACCAACTTTTATTGTGTAGTTTAGACAGTTCTAAAATCCAGATTCTCCAGTCTGATTCTTATTCAGCCCCCTTCTTCCTCTAAAGTAAATGAATGAAGCGATATGTCTTATCATGTCTGAAGAGAAAACTGAAAATCTTAAAAGAGTTTAGATGCTATCTTCCTTGGACTTAGCAGCAGGACCAAAGTAGCTCCCTTCCAGCTATATAATGCCACATTTCACAGTAAGCCTGGTTTTTGTCTTTATAAAGACATAATACTTTATTAGGATCATTCTAGGTACATCAGGTCTTAGGCAGAAATAAGATTAGATCTTCAGCCATATGTCGCACTTAAAAGAAAATCTAATTCTCAGTCTTGTAAATTCTGACAAATACCTTCATTAACAAATCTTAATCATGCAGGTGGAAGAAAGGAGGGTGATTAAAATAAAGCAGCTGAAATACACAGCAGCTATCACATGTTGCAGTGCTACAGATACAAAGGCTTAGAATTAAGCCATTCCATTATCAGTGAAAGACAAAATGTACCATAATGAGGCACACAATTTAGTGATACTGTGAGGTTTTTAAGGGCCTGACCCTACATTTTGGTCTAAAAATTCTGTATTGCCAGACATCTTTGTCCTATAACAAGACACTCCCTCAACCCTCCATGACTTCTCCAGGTTCAGCTGCTTTAACCTGGTGGATATTCCAAACTGCCCTCAGCTGTCCCTACTTTGTTTCTGACCCTTGCTCTTGCCTGCCTCTTGGGGCTTATTTAATAACTTAGGTTGTTTTTCAGCACTGGTCCTTATAGCTCAGGTGTTCGTGTTCAGTACCCTGATGACGCAATCCAGCACCACCCTTACTCAAAACCTTGGACTAACTGCAAACTAGAAAGCAGAACATCTATAGACCACTGGGAAAAAAATTAAGAATTGTATAGACTTCAATGGGTTGAAAGATATTTGTAATTTTGTGAGAATTTAGAGTATGTTACACCTACCAAAAGTGTATACTTCCTTCCCCAAAACTCAACTAAAACAATCTTAGGTCTTGACTTAAATACAGACTTTCCAGGAGAATATAAAAAGAAGAGAATATAGAAAGAAGAGAAAAGAACAGTTGGCAATGAAACTTGTATATATAATGCGTATAAGTATCTATATATATATAAAATTTAAATGAATAAAGACAGGTTATCTAGAAATATACTCTATTAAGCACTCTGCATGCTAGCTAAGGACTCTGGGAACCAAAAAACAAATTCACTCTTTATTTCAGTGAGACGAAATCACCAGCCCTTCCATACTACAAGTTTTATAATATAGTCAACTTGCCATCAAATGTCTCACTACTCATTTACCCAAGGAAAAATCTGCTGTCATTCTAGTCATTGTTCTTCTGTAAGTCATGTGTCTTTTTTCCTCTAGCTTATTTTGAGCAATTTGATTATGCTGTGCCTAGTCATAATTTTCTTTTTTTGTTTGAGATTTGTTAAGTTTTTTTGATCTGTGGATTCATAGTTTTCTTTCATTTTAGAGAAGTTTGGTCATTATTTCTTCAAATACTTTTTATCTTCACCCCTTGTTCAGAGAATTTAGTTATGCATATATTAGACCTTGTAAAGTTGTTCCATAACTCACTGATGCTATTTTTTTGGTGAGATTTTTGTTTTGCTTTGCTATGTTTTTTAATTTTTTTCTTTTTGTGTTTAATTCGGATAGTTTCTATTGCCATGTCTTCAAATCATTAAACTTTTCTTTTGCCATTAATCTAACCTGATGTACTTTTCATCTCACACATTGTAGTTTTTATTCCTGTTAATTTGATTCAAATCTCTCTTATTGAACATCTGGGATAATGTTGCAACAACTAGTTTAATGACCAGATCCAGTAATTCTAACATCTGTATCAGTTTAGATCTATTTGGATTGATTGTTCTCTTTATTTGGGTTCTATTTTTATGTTTCTATGTATGCCTTTTTTATTTGATTGTGAATTTTACCTTATTAGGTTCTGTTATCTTTTTATTTCTATAAATATTCTTGAGCTTTATTATGAAATGCAATTAAGTTCTTTGGAAGCAGTTTGATCCTTTTAGGTCTTGCTTTTAAGACTTGTGAAGCAGAACAAGTGCATACTGAGTCTGGAGCAAATTATTTATCATTACTGAGCAAGAGTCTTCTGTTTCTTCTACCCAATATCTCATATATTATGAGGTTATCCAGTCTGGCCAGTGGGACAGGTACCATTCTCAGTCTTTTGTGAGGACATAATTGTTTTTAATTATTTCTGGCCATTCTTTCTCATGTCTTGGCTAGTTTCCTCACATGCATGTGCTGACCAGTTGAATATTCATGAGAAAGCCTGTGCAGGTCTCTGGTCTTCCATCTCTGTGGAGCTCTCTTCTCTGTCCTGTGATTTCTGTCTGGGTCTCCCCACACATTTGGTTCATCCTGGGTCCTTCTCCCCTGAGCTGCTTCTTGGAAACTCAAGATAGTAAGCTCAAGTAATTGCTTAAATCCAGTCTCTGCTACTCCACCTTGTCAGAAGTGGAAGCCCTCTTCAAAATCTTATTGTTAAATGCAATGTATTTGTTTTTCACATGCTTATATAGCCAAAGGGGAAGGTAATTCAAGGCAGATCCTTTGATAACTTGTACTTATTTTTTCTTCATGAATAGAATAATTCCTATTTGCAAGTCAGCCTTAGACAAACTGCACATAAATGAATTTTGCCTTGTTACTACCTCTAACATCTTTCCTTAACATCTTTCTTCCTCACAATAAGTCAGTGTCCCCATGCTACTGTGGGGTCAATCAGGGACCCCATGATAAGGGCCACCATAATCAATTTCATATGCTTAAAATATTTCAAATTTCTACCATTGATCTATTTCAGGTCTTGATATTTCAAGTCTCTAAGTTAGGAAACAAAGTAAATCTATGTTGATGAATTGATGGGTTAATGTTAAATTGTCTCTCTCTCTTTTTTTTTTTTTTTTATGGAGATCCTTAACTCACAAAGTGAAAAATTCTGAGGAGAAAATCTGGGGTGTGGGCAGAAGACTACTTGGAGCAATATGTTAGCCTGGTTATAGTAGATGAAACTGTTCTGCAGTTCCAAGGACCAGAACCACTTATATTATATCCCTCCCAACTTAAGTTTATCAAACTCAACCCTTTATTACCAAGTTCTGCCTTTCTGGAAATATAATGTATTGGAAATATAATATAATAATTTATTTCCTAATGACTCTTATTTATTCAGGCCATATCCCAGAAATTCATTTTACCTAAGTTTACATTGAGAATTTTCTGTTCTGTTATGAACATTTTATCATAAATATAAAACTCTCTATGAAGTAGAAAATTATTTGTTTGAAATAGTTTTTCTTTTATCCTTGAACCAGAAACAAAATGACTCAAATTCCTAATCAAATTAATTGTCCATTATTTCTGATGAAATAATTTGCATTAAATTTAAAACAAAATTTTTACAAAATTATAATGCAAAAAATGGCAACCATGTCAGTGATTTCTTTATAAAATCACAGACCTGGTGGGCATTTAAAAGTCATGCAAGGTAACCAGTGGGTCTCTAGGCACTAATAACCGACAATACTTATTAATTATTAAATATTATTATTAATACAAAAACATTTTGTGCAAATGTGCTTCAAAATTGTGTTCAATTATAGGTGTGAAGGCTCTTTACGAATTGGGATACTTTGGACAGAAAGTTGAAAACCTGGTACATTATTATTATGGAGATAAATTGCAAATTATCACTTAGTAAATGCTTAGTTATCTAAGATCAAGGTGGTTTAGTGGAAAGAATGAAGTTTTAGTTCAACTCTAGCTCTGTCACTTATTTTGTCAACTTGGTCAAGTTATTTAACTTCTATGAGGATAATTGTACCATTTTTGAAGTGGATATAACAGGTACCTTGCAGAATTTTTGTAAGATTCAGAGATTATATATACACAATTCTAAGTATTCACTCTTCAATAAATGAAGTTGCTGCTATTGCTATTGTGAAAAGACTCTACCCTCTGAGAGGAAGACTTCTTCCTGTTATCTGGTAAACATGTAGTCAAGTTGATGCCACATGAGAGAAAAAAATCTCTTTTTTCTTGGCTTTGTCCAGTTCTGAAACATCACAAAAGACAACTTGTCCTCCTATAAAAAGCCATGAAGGGAGTGAGAAGCTAGGAATAATATTGTGCTACAATGAATACAAGGGGTGACCTACACTTTCCCAAGTCAAGTCTGTGTCACAAGAAACTGTATGACTTCACAGTACAGGTTAGAAGTCTTGGAGGCACACATAAGCTCCCCCGCACACCCCCCAAAAGAGAGCGAGAGAGAGAGAGAGAGAGATACTGCTTAAATTCAGAAAATAGCCAAATTAAATCAACTAGTATTTGCTAAAGTTAAAATTTATTGAGACTGTTTCAATTATTTCTAGATGACTTCCTTTCATTTTTTAAAAAATTATTATTATTATTTTTTGAGTTGGAGTCTCACTCTGTCGCCCAGACTGGTGTGCAGTGGCATGCTCCCGGCCACCGCAACCTCAATCTGCTGGGCTCCGGGGATCCTTCCACCTCAGCCTTCCAAGTAGCCAGAACTACAGGTGTGTGCTACCACGCCCGGCTAATTTTTGATTTATTGTAGAGAAAAGATCTCGCCAAGTTGCCCGGGTGGGTCTCAAACCCATGGGCTCAGGCAATCCACTCGCCTCGGCCTCCCAAAGTGCTGGGATTACAGGCTGAGCCACCAAGCCCAGCCTAAATTTTTTATTTTAAGGATATGGAGTACAATTCAGGATCAGGTATACAAATGTTCATTATGCATGTACCCTTGATGAGGTGTGCCCCTTCCTCCCCTGGCAGTTTCCCATTCCTGCCGATCCCTTTCTTGTAGTATTATAGTAGTCGTTCAAGGTCTGCTTATGAGTGAGAACATGTGATACACAGTTATTTGTTTCTGTGATAGATCACTCAGTATTATAGTCTCTAAGTCCATCCAAGTTACTGCAAAGTTCATAATTTTGTCCTTCCTTATGGCTATGTAATATTCCATTGTGTATAGGTACCACATTTTTTTATCCAGTCCTCTTTCAATGGACAGCACGATTAGTTCCATGTTTTTGCTACTGTGAATAATACTGCAATAAATATGCATGTTCAGGTATCTTTTTTTTTTTTTGAGATGGAGTCTCACTCTGTCACCCAGGATGGAGTGCAGTGTCACACTCTCGGTCACCCCAGCATCAAACTGCTGGGCCCCTGTGATCCTTTCGCCTCAGCCTTCCAAGTAGCAGTAGCTACAGGTGCGCACTACCATGCTTGGCTAATTTTTTTTTTAATTGTAGAGACGAGATTTCGCCAAGTTGACTGGGCTGGTCTCAAACCCACAAACTCAGGCAACACACTCACCTCGGCTTCCCAAAAGGATTACAGGCTGAGCCACTAAGTCTGGCCCAGGTATCTTTTTTTTTTTTTAAGATGTGGGGTACAATTCAGGGTTAGGTATACAAATGTTCATTATGTAGGTGCCCTTGTTAATGAGGTGTGCCCTCCCTTCCCCAGGCAGATTCCCACTACTGCCAATCCCACTCCCCGCTCCTCCTGCCCGCAGTTCACTGCTACTGCCAATCCTCTTCCCACAGTATTAAGATAATTGTTCAAGGTCTGCCCATGAGTGAGAACATGCGATGCTCAGTTCTTTGTTTCTGTGAAAGATCACTAAGTTATAAACTCTAAGTCCATCCAGGTTGCTGTGAAGTTCATGATTTTGTTCTTTTTTATTGTCACATAATCTTTTTCATAGAGTGATTTGAGTTCCTCTGGGTATATTCCCTGGATTGCAAGGTCAAATAGAAGGTCAATTTTTTAGATCATTTAGGAATCACCACCCTGTCTTCCACAGAGGACATACTAGTTTGCATCCCCACCAACAGCGTAGAAGTGACCCATCCTCTGGAGCGTCTGTTACAGTTTTCAGAGTTATTGATGATGACTGTCCTGACTGGAGTTAGGTCGTATCTCAGTGTAGTTTAAATTTGCATTTTTTTGATGACTAGTGAGGTTGAGCATTTTTTCATGTATCTTTTGACTGGTCATGTCTTCTTTCGAGCAGCATCTAGTCATATCTTTTGCCTACTTTGTAATGCGGCTGGGTTTTTTTTTGTTTTTTTTTTTTTGGCACCTTTGAGTTCCTTGTATATCCTAGATGTTAGTCCTTTGTCAGATATACAGTCAGGAGAAAAAAAAAAAAGGCGGGAGGCATCACACCCCCAGACTTTAAGCTTTATTATAAAGTTACAATAATCAAAACAGCTTGCTATTGGTACAAGGACAGGCATATAGACCAATGGAATAGGACAGAGATTCCAGAAGCAAAACCGCAATTTCTCAACCAACTCATCTTCAGAAAAGCCCCCACCATCAAACACTGTGGAGAGGAGAACCTATTCAGTAAATGGGTAAACAGTGCTGGGAAAAACTGGCTGACCACATGCAGAAGATTAAAACAAGACCCCTACCTATCACCATGAACAAAAATCAACTCTAAATGGATGAAAGAACTAAATGTAAAACCTGAAACTATAAGAACTTTGAAAATACAGGAGGCGCCCTTATGGAAATTAGAACTGATAACCAATTCCTGTTCAAAACCCCAATTGCCCATGTCATGAGAGATAAGATAGATGAGTGGGACCTCATTAAACTGACAAGCTTCTGCAAAGTCAAAGAAACCATCTAGAGAGTGGGGAGACAGTCCACAGACTGGGAAAAAATATTTGCCAGCTGTATACCTTTCATTATTTAGTGTATGTGTTTCCCCAGCAAGGTCTCCCTCTGCTTCATTACTCCCACTAAACCACCTTGATCTTAGATAACTAAACATTTACTAAATGATAATTTGCAATTTATCACCACAATAATAATGTAACAGGTTTTCAACTTTCTGTCCAAAGTATCCCAATTATTAAAGAGCCTACACACCTGTAATGGAACACAATTTTGAAGCACATGTCTCCTGAGTCATCCACCTGTGCTCCAACGCTGGACAGAATGTTTTACCACACCATGGGTTACCTCTCACTTTACTGTCAGTCACTACATCAAGTTTCTGGATTGCGACGCCTCATGGACTCTTGCTCCTATCATTCTGGCCTCAGGAGGAATGCAACCATGAGTCACACCCTATCTGTTCATTGCTCAATTTTACCATTTCCTACCACCTCACTCCCCAAGGCTTTAAAAGTAATGAAATCTTATTTAAGGTCAGGGGAGGTAGAGAGGTTTATAAGCAGTAATACGGATGTGTTAAAATTGAGAATTTGACATTCCTGTACCTAGTTCACTGTACATTCCACTGAGAGGCATATTTAACTGATAATTTTTCTCTGGAGGCTGTGGCCCTCTGCTATGTTGCCTCATTTCTTCTCCCATACTCTGTTTCTATTCCCATCATCTCTCTGTTTTCACCCTCTAACTCCTAAACTTATGGTCATTTATTATGAAAAGTAAGTTATCAATAATATTCTAGTACAATTATCTTACAAGTCATGACCTTGGGGCAACTGGAGTCTTCCTTTTCCATTCACTTCTACCGATTACCCCAGTTACCATCTAGGTAACTTCCTCATCAAGGGGGACTTCGGTGTTGATATGAATGATCCTTCATAGTTGATGACCAGCACACATTCCAACAGCCTATCCAGCAACCTATTCTTGTCATCTCTCAATCCTTCTATATTGAATTTTCAAAGACCTCTATGATAATCATCGAACTATAATAACATGATTTAGAGAACATCATAGATTTGAATTTTATTAAGGGAGAACCACTGATTTTAGCAATGATCATTTTGAAGTTGTCAATGAAAAAGAGATATTCCAACTAAGCAGTAGCTTCCATTGTTCTTTTTAAAAACAATTATAGTACCAAAATAAACATTATTTGCCAATTTTGAGAGATAAATGCAATGTTTCTAAGATGTTTATTTGCTTACTATGTGTCAGGCACTATCCTGGGCATTTTACATAGTAGAAAAGGACTAACAGCTGTTTCTCTGGCCTTCTCTCTAGACAAAAATATGCCTGAAGATCTGACCTTTGATTTGCAGCACCAACTGAGGAATCATTAGAAATTTACCTATACTGGTGCAAGATAAGTGAAAGTCCCATGTACCAGACTAAGCATGTGTAACTCATTGTCAAGATTTTTTTAAAGACTAATTGGGAATTAATGAAATGGAGCTGCCCTGGAGAAATGGGACTAATCACATAAACCTGATTATTTGTGATAATCAGTTACATACATATGGCTCAATACAAAAACTGATAGAACCTCAGAGCTTATGGTTTCCCTGAGCTGAAGCTATATTCAGTCAACTTTGTTTCTTGCGACCATACGCGTGTCTCAATCTCAATGTGCAGAACGACTGAGACATCCAAAGCTGGAGATCATGAGCCCTTTGTTATATTGCTACTGTGCATGATATAACTCTTGTCCTGTAAATTTTCTTAAAAATGAGTACAATTGGTGCCTGATGAAGCCTATCGTAAGCTCAAGTGTGATTGTTAATCTGAAGTAAAGATAAGGTAGAACAGAGTGTTGCATACACATTATTTTATTTAATCCTCACAACATTCCAATGCAATTTAAAATAATCCCCATTCCCATTCTGCAGATGGGAAAACATAGAATTTAAATAAAATGGTTTGAAGTCAGATAGTTTACAATTGAAGCAAACTATTTCTCATTTCTTACATATTCTTGAAACCATTATTTCTAATATACATTTTCAGTATCTAAAAACAGCAAATATTGACTATTTTTGCTTATATGTAGCTACTCTGTTTATAACTCTATGACAACATTTATTATTTGAGTACAAAATTATTTTTAAAGTAAATTTATCTTAATATAAATAATATTGTTTTATGTTTATTAAATATATTTGTCTACTTATAGAAAATGTAGAACCGAAATCAAAATTAAAGAAAAACTTTCTAGTCCCTTGTAATCCCAATATCCAATGATAATTGCTATTAAATTTCTATGACATTTCCCTCTAGAATTTTTCTTTGGTTGTTCTATACGTATTTTTTTTTTTTTTTTTGAGTCGGAGTCTCACTCT
>NW_007257541.1:113631-126677 GCF_000164805.1 Carlito syrichta
AGATGAGGTCTTGCTGCCCAGGCGGGTCTCGAACCCGCGGGCTCAGGCAATCCACTCACCTCAGCCTCCTAAAGGCGCGGGATTACCGCCTGAGCCACCGAGCCCGGCTTCTATACATATTTTTTAGAGTGCAACTGCACACTGTATAGTACATACAATTTGACATCCTCAAGCAATTTTTTTTTCACTTCACTTTTTTGGGGAACAAAAACGAACTTTTGATTAAGGGTGAAATTTTTTCCTTCTTCCTTGCCCTCTAGAATACATTTGGCTTCGTTGGCTCATCTTCCCTTCACCTATTTAAAAATTTTAGCTTTACCAGCTTTGTTCCTGGACTTTTGTGATACAGAATTAATAGAATTGAAAAGACATAAATGGAATTTGAAAATCTAAGACAAAGGACTTATGTAAGAATGAGTAGAGATATGTTTCTAAAAGGGGAAAAAGGGAAAACCTATAAGGACTTTGGAGAAGAGATCTTTAGAAAAATTGACAGATTGGATTTTATGAAGTGGTGAAAGATACTGAGAACACAAAAATGGAGAAAGAGTATTTTAAAAACTTTTTTTATGCATTACATTCCATATTGTATGTGCTTGTTTCTTAAGAGACTACAGGAAATGTTTAAATTGCTTTAATTTACTTTTGATTACTGACTGTGTTATTTCTTTGAACATAAGGCAACACAATTTGTTTCAAACATTTTATTAGCATAAATGTGCAAATATGGTTGATGACAGTAAGGTAATTTATAATTTTCAATAGTTTTTGTTCTCATTTTCAACTATTTCTGGGACAAGTGTAAGAACATTAATATTTAAACCTTTGATTTGATCCATAGTGTAAAATTTTTTTTATAGAACTTCTCTGTAAATTTTTTGTGTTCCCACTTCCTATTCTAATAAGTAGTTCATAGGATGGACTCAACGATAATTATTGAATTATTGAGCAGGGCCTCAACTCTTTATCTTCTTATTGGGCTTCTCCTTTGAGCTTTGGAGGGGTAGCTCCAAATGCCTGCTGGGTAACTTGGCCTGAATGTCCCACTGCTATTTTGAAATAAACAGGTTTAAAGTATAAGGATTCATCCTACATTCTTCCTTGCATCTACTATGTTAGATAATGTCATGCCATTATTTAAGATGCATAAATTAGGAAGCTGCAAAGCATCCTTCACTATACTCACTTTCCCTCTCGGACACTTCTCATTAATCAATATGTAAATTTCCCCCCCAAATATTCTAAGTCCACTCCTGCCTTGTCCTTACTATGACCACACTGTTTCAGGTCCCCCTCATTTCATGCTAGGTCTCTTTTCCTACAGCCTTGCCCCTCCTTAATCCAGTCTCATTGTTGACAAGTCTGAGCATTCATTCAGTGTCCCTACTTAAAGTTCTTCAGTAGTTTCCAAAAATCCCCTTTGGTGGTACTTCCCAACACGTATCTTAAAGGGTGCCAGAGCTACAGGAGCCACCATGTGATCACTATTAGTGGTCAACCATCTTGTCTACATGAGCAAGTTTGGTACACATATAATCTCTTTTCTCTACGGGCCATGATATGAAAACATTTGGGAAACTGACTATAAGATAGATACAGCATAAGCTAGATCACGATTGCATTTAGAGCTTTTTCTTATGTGGATGCCACCCACACCCTCTCATCTCACATCACTTCTCACTATTTCGTTTTTCTATTAATAGATCCCAAAGGTGCTGTGGGTCGCTTTTTGCCTTTTTTCTGGTCCATTACTCCTCCCTATTCCCACTTCTTCCCTAACACTAGTCTTTGCCATACTTTAAGAAGCAGTAATCTACCAAGTCTCACGTTGTTCACTATTAATTAGAGTCTCTTAAAATCTGGTCTGTAAATGGCATGCATCACAATTACATAAAACATTTTTTTAAATGATTTTTAGGTTTCACATAGGAATAATGAAGTAATAACACCCAGAGTTGGAGCCCAGAAATTCATCACTTAAATGATCCCCCATGTGTTTATTTTGCACATTAAATTTTGTAAATAAACCATTGCTGTACACATAACCTCACTGACTGATGTACTTTACAAAATAACATTATGTATATATGTGTGTGAGTGTGTGTGTATGCATGTATTTGTCATCAAATGTGCATACTGAGTTAAAAAAGAAATTTTTGAGTCTTCATAAATATGAATTCACCAGCTTTGAGCAATTAACGGTGAAATATCTCCCAGAAAAAGGACATAATAAAAACTATCTTTCATTTAAAAAAAGTTATGTTGATATCAGAGACTACAGCTGACTTCAAGAATTAATGAAATAGATCTTTGTGACAATCTGTAATCTAAGCAATGCATGATTGCCTATTAGAGAAAAATAAAATGCTGTAAAAATTTTGCTTGATAGCATACATGTACAGTATGACATCTGGATTTTTAAAAGCTAGATTAGTCTCAAAGCTCATGGTTCTCTGAAATGTTATCATCCAGTCACACAACAAATTCCCTTTGAGGGTATACAGTATGTTGATGTTTGAAATTATGCTTGTAGCACATGCAGCTGGTGATGCATACATGATAAATAATCTTTAATATTTTTATTTCATATGGCTTGAGCAGTAGATCATTATTCACAGGTGGAACCTATTTGCAAGCTTGATTGATGATCCTTTCACTGCATATCTCCCCCCTTATTATGTTTTCTGATTTATGATTGACAATTATATTTACATTAATGCTTCCCATCATAAAGCCAAAATTCTGGAAGCAGAGCTCTTATGCTGTATCTATAAAAAGGCTATTTAATTCAGGGGGACCAAAAGTTTTCAATTGTCCAATTTACCAAGGTTTAGAAGGTCTTATTCAGTGAAATTGGTATTTCCAGATTCTGACAGTGTAATATGACTGTGCAAAAACTCACGTTCAAAAAAACAATCGAGGCTCTAAATCAAGTATTTAGTCACTTTACTTGTCTTCTGCAAGTCTTAGATTTCTCTGCAAAATGGAAATAATAATATCTGCATCACAAGCTTTGAATTAAATGAGATAAACAGCCCAATATCTGACATAGAGAAAATGGGTAATGATAGACAAGAAAAGCATAAATCATAGACTCCTCTAATTAAAAAAAAATAAAGGTTTTGGAGATCTATCATCTCTAAAAGCAAGAACTATGAGAATAAAAGGGCAGGGGCAGAAGATAGTGAGCTGCTTCCATTATTGACATTAAGTCCCTCAGTATGGACACAACTGCATCTCTTCTTGCTCTTTCAAGCCTAGGGAAAAATTAAGTTCATACAAACTTAGTAGCATGGGCTTCTCTAAACTTCAAGTGGTTTGTACAGCTAGTGTGCTAGCCGCAGCAGTGAAGCAGAAAGAAGTAAACAGCACACTCATTCCTTGTTTCTGTGCTCCACAGAAGGGTTGTAATTTTGAAAGCCAAAAAAACAAAAGAAATTGGATATAATGAGGTTAGTGAAGAGAAGAAAATTTCTATTTATTTCTATGCCTATTTAAGTTTCCAAATAGAGAAAAAAATTATTTACTTTATGATTACTTTAGGAGAAATTTCAGAAATACAGTCAGTACTATTAACATATTGAGCAGATTGAAGAAGCTTCTCTTAGTGTTCTTAATACATAAAAGTGTTAAATAGCTTCTTGTAATAGTATGCTTGATGCAATTTTCAGGCATTGATACCTAAAATGTAAACCTTTACATTTCACCTCTCTTCTCTTTCCTTACCCAACCTCTGGTAGAGGTGGTAATGATAAGTGAAATGAGGTTAGAGTGAAATCAGAACTTCTAATCGACAAATTGTATATGCTATTTCCCAAATTCGGGTTAACCTTAACTTCACAGTATAACTAACTTTATTAGGAATAATGATTTCAAAAACAAATTTGATTGTACATCCTTTTCAGAAAACATTTCTTCATATCACAAGATAGTTTGATTTCCACCTCTATATCTAAAAAGAATACCCAGATCAATGCACAGAGCTCCAACAATGTTTTAAAGTATAATTTTTCTCTTAGGCAACAATGTGTGAACAGTCTTTACCCATATGTCCATCCCACTAGAGTGTACAAGTCAGAAGAACATTGTCCTTGCTCATTTTAATTGCTTAATAAATGGTTGCTAAAATAAAATTTTTGTCAAGTCTTTGAAAGTTCTAATATTTATCTTTAATGCTTATTTAAATAAATTTATTTATATATTTCCCCCTGGAAGTTGGAGACAAGGGAAAAGATGAAGTAGAAAATATTATTTGTTCCAAATATTTTCTGTCTTAATACATCCCAGGTCTGATGACACCAGGCTTAGCCACATGACCTGCTTTGGTCAATGAATTGTGAGTCAAAGTAGGTCTCAGCTGAGCTAAAGTTTTAAGTGCAATTGTATGGTTCTGTCATTACTTTTTCCCCACTGCCATGAAAATAGCATTCTTTAAAAAGTGACAGCCCCTTCAGTTTGTGTCCCATAATGAATGTCTTGGTCTGTTAGGACTGCCATAGCAAACTATCAGACTGAGTGGCTTATAAACAAGAGAAATTTATTTTGGCAGTTTTGGGGCAAAGAAGTCTTAGATCAAAGCACCAGCAGATTCAGTCTCTAATGAGGGCCCACTTCCTGCTTTTTAGATAGATGGTTGCCTTCTCCCTGTGTCCTCACATGGTGGAAGGTGCAAAGGATCCATTGGAGTTTTCTTTTGTAAGGGCACTAATCCTATTCATGAGGGCTCCACCCTTGTGACCTAATCACCTACCAAAGGTTCCACCTCCTTATATCACTACATTTGGTATTAGGAATGAACACACACACACACACACACACACACACACACACACACACAAGCACACATATAAAGGGGAGCACAAATATGCAATCTATAGTAATGAAGACAAATGTAGAGCTGCAGCCCACCTGCACCCAATATGAAGTGGGAACAAGATATAGAGCTCGATTTAACACGAAGATAGGGTTGTTTTTGTTGTAATATAACCTAGTGAAAATTGGCCTATATTGGCTGAAGTCACCAAAACCACTCTAGGCTCATCAATGTCAATAATTTAATATGACTTAAAAAATACAAATCATAAAATTTAGACCTTAGAAAAAACTTGACAATTATATAATTTAACCCCTTCATTTTATGAGTGAGAATTTAGAGACCTAGAGAGTTTATTTATTTGTTTATTTATTTATTTTTCATACAATGTGATCTTTATTAGAAAAATATGTGCTTAGAAAAAATACTGGAGGAAAACATATTGAAATGTTAACAATAATTTCTCTCAAAGTAGAATTACAGATGATCCTATTATTTACTTATGTCTTTACTCTTCTGTTTGCTTTATTTATAGAACTATATTTATAAAGACTCCTTTAGAATAGATGGTTATAGAAAAAGAAATACACTGTATTCACCAAATTGTTTCATTTTCCTGGATACAGAATGAAACTACATTTCCCAGTCCTCACACATCAAATAGGGACCATGCTTCTGGCTCTCATCAATGGCAGGTAGACAGAAATGATGTATCATCTTTGGTGCAAGGCTGCAAAGTGTGGGTGTGCCTTTCCCGCGTTCAAGTCCTTTTGTCTTCTAAACTAGAAATGAAAGACTACAAAACGGTGACCTAGAGAGTTTAGATAATGCATCATTTCCAGATAGACAACTAAATGATGAGCCAGAGCCAGAATCTGAATGTACCGATCCTACTTTTTAAAAAATTGATGTGAATATAAATATTTATTCCTCAATGATATTAAAGTAAAGGATAATGGATTACTAAAATTTCAGACAGAAATGAAATCATAATGCATCATCTGTGTAAAAGAGTAATTCAGCTAGCTTACAGCTGAATTTGTTTAATGGTGATGCTTGATTTGCAAAGAGTTAATTTCATTTTCTCTCCTTGTGTTCAAAACTACAAATTGGAGACCATCTTACTAGACATAATTGCTTGTTGTACAGAGCTGATCTCTGTGCAAAGCAAACTGAATTGTGTTGTGACTGAACCATAAACTCGGCCTCATTAGCACCCTGTTCTCACTAATTTGCCTAAAGTATACTTATTTTAAAGGTTCAAAGAATTTTGAGTTTAGAGAAAAGAATCATCCATCTGAGAATTATCAGGACAATTATGTGGAAAGCCAAAAAGACTACACAGTGAGGTTAATCTAGGTTATGTACTAGCAATTCCTGCCTTGGCAGATTTTAGTTGCAAGAATGGGATAGCAATTGAAATTGTAAACATTTTTAATTTGGAGAAGTTTTAAAGGAGGAATGGATACTTGATTATCTAACACTAACTTTTAAAAAGACCCTTCAAAACCCTGATTTGTTGTGTTTGTAAAATCCTGTGATGCAATTACTTCCACTGTGACTGATTTCAAGCTACCAATGCTTTAATAACTGGCTTGTAAAATTCCTGAATGTTTATCTTTTGATTTTTGTGAGCTGTTATGAGGTTTAGTACCCTGCCAGGTTTAAATCTCAGTGGTGTCACCTTGTAGCTGTGCTTTGAGCATATCATTTATGCTGTCTTTTATCTTAGGTGTCTTAATGAGCTTAATAATAGCTGCTATACAGGATGACTGTAAGAGTTAGCAATATTGATAGTAAAACCCCTGACAGCTCTTCTAGTTTGCTCTATTTCAATAAAGCCACTCCAGATATGCTAGACAACTTGTATTATCTGGAAACACTTAAGATAGACTCCTATCTCAGGGTCTTTGCACTTGCTGTTTTCTCAATCAGAATATTGTTCAGTGAGATATCCTCATGGCCCACCTGCTTTCTGTCTTGATCCTTTGCATAGCGCTTTTTGTCAACTCACAAGTATGTATTTCACTTATTTACTTGTTTTCTGTCTGTCTTACCTCCATTAAAATGTAAATTTCACAATATCAAAAATCATGGTCTATTTTGTTCACTACTGCATTCTCAAAGCCTACAACATAGATTTATGGCCCTCAATAAACATTTGTTGGATAAAGAGAAAATGAATAAATGACTGAATAAATAGTAAATGTTGATATTTATTAATTATCCTTTCTCGAGGCTAGGGACAGCTAACCCTACCTTGTTTAGCCTCTAGAACCAATACATTTTCTGCTCCAGCCAAATCATTCAACTTTAAATAGTTATGCTCTTCTACCATCATGCCTTTTCTAATGTTGTGTCTCACTGTTATTATTGCAAGTACAATGCCGTGAGTTTTGCTTTAAAGGAACTTTTGTGAGAATTAAGAGAAAATCAGGAAACATAAGACAATCTACATATTGAAATTAAACTTTGAAGGAGTCACTACTTGTTATTAAATTAGGAAGGACACTAGAAGTTTGATAAAGGGTGATAATTATAGCAATAAATAGGATCTAGTACCAGATGAATAAGTACCTTCTACCTTCCTCAAATTTTAGTTATGACAAATATATATGACATATATTAATAAACACAGCAAATACACATACAACAAAGTAACTTATAATCAGTGTTTTGAATCAATAATGAAAGATAGTCATATTTTGGTGCCCCAAGTAACTAATGTAGTTTGTGTAAAGAAAGTAGATTAAAGAATTAAACATTCATATAGGAAAGGGAGCTAAGCTATTAATATTTGTCCTAAGAAAAGATAAAAATGCATTTATACTCAATTCTAGTGTCACTCTATATGCTAATTACACTCTAAATTAATTTCCTTTTTTTTTTTTTTTTTGAGTTGAAGTCTTACTCTATCACCCATGCTGGAATGTAATGGCATGATTATGGCTCACTGCAGTCTTTACCTCCTGGGCCAAGGCAATCCTTCGTCTTGATTTCCCAAGTAGCTAAGACTATAGGTACATGCTACCATGTCTAGCTAATTTTTTTTGTAGTGGTAGAGAGGTCTTCTATGTTGCTTAGGGTGGTCTCAAACTCTTACTCTCAAGCAATAATCTTGCCTGGGCTTCACAAAGTGTTGACATTACAGGCATGAGCCATCATTCCTGGTCTTAAATTAATTTCATAGGCCAAACATATATAGGAGAAAATGTTTGAGCACTCAATTCAAGTGAAAGGTTGAACATGTAAAAGGTGGGGACGGTGTAAAGAAGGGGAAAAATGAGAGAAAAACGTGGGTATGTTGGATAGTTTAATCTTTCTTATACCACATGTTGATACATGGATACTCATATCTCCTGAAACATAAGAACAATTTATTCAATAAATATTTATTGACCACATACTATATTTTAAAAATTCCATTACAATCTAATTTGTGTACAAAATTAATTTTGCCCAATAAAAATGGCATTAATCAAGTAGTTTTATCAAATATCACAGTTCTATTCATAACAGACGATACAGGTTGAATTGTGTCCCTCAAGAAGATATATCAGAGTTCTCCTTATACCTGTGAATGTACCATTATTTGTAAATGTGGTCTTTGCAGATGTTATCAAGTTGAGGTCATTAGGGTGAATCCTACTCCAGTATCACTGATTTCCTTATAAGAGGAGTAAATGAGAGACATTCAGATAAACTGAGGACACCATGTGATGACAGAGGTAAAAATTGGAGTGAGGCGGCTGCAAGCTAAGGAATATCAGGCACTGAAGAACACCACGAAATACTAGAAAAAGGCAAGCAAGAATTCAAAGTCGAGTCTCAGAGGGAGTAAGGCCTTGCTAAACTTTCATTTCAGACTTCTAGCCTCCGGAACTATTAGAGAATATATTTTCTGTTGTTTTAAGTTGCTAAGTTTATAGTATTCAGTTACAGCATCCATAGGAAACTAATACAATAGCCCCAAACTGGAAGCCAACCAAGATGTCCTTCAGTAGGTAAATGGATAAACAAACTATGGTACATCTATACAATAAAAAATTGTTCAGTGATTTTTTTAATTAGTTATCAAATCACAAAAAGACATGGAGGAAACAGATAAATATTGCTCTGTGAAACAACCATGAAAAAGGCTTTACATTGTATAACTCCAATCGTATGACATCTATAAAAGACAAAACTCTAGAGACAGTAGAATGAGGAGTGGTTGCCAAGGAGCCAGGGACACAGAAAAGGAGGGACAGATAGGTCAAGTACAGGGGACTTTTATAGTAGTAATTGTTCTTCATACTACTTAAGTGGTGCATTTGTCAAAACATATAGAACTTTAAGCACAAAGAGTGATTGTGTGCAAATATAGAATATCATGTTGGAGGCGTAAGAATCCAGAGAATAATGCAGACTTTGACACACAACAATCTAACTGTATTACAAATGTATGAAACCATCTCACAGAAGAGGTTGCGGTAAAAGGTGCTGCCCTAGGTAGATGTGTAAACAAATGAAATCTGTAAAACTAATGACTAAAGGAAATAGATAGGAGTGTTGTACTCTAATTGATAAAGTTGTTTCCCACAGCAGTAAAGGTTAACAATCTGATATTGCTATATATGGGTATATTGAATTTAAACAATTGAATAAAAAAATGGCAGAGAGTGAAAGCCAGGTTTCTCACTGTTGGAGTTAGAATTTACAGGTAAGCATGAGGAGGAGGTTAGAATGATCCTTGTGGTAATGGAGCTAAAGGAATTGATATGAAGTCATGTTTAGCTTATTTTAGGCCCATATTTATATAGAGATGTATTTATAGAAATATGTATACACACAGGTTAGTATACAGACATATATTTCTGTGCTGTATCAGTTGAGGTGGCCTAAAAGACATGACATCTCAGTAGCAAAAAGTACTTTTCATATCCAGATCTTGGTTTCTATTACAGTTCTTTAATAAAGGGAACGAGGGTTCCTTGGAAAAATGTGGTTTAATCTAGGACTGGGAAATAAATAAATGAGCCTGGAACATTTTGTAGAAACAGAAAGTAAGAAAAAGGCTTTAATAAAGCAACCTCAAAAGAGAAGAGGTGTATATGAAAATAACTCTCAATGAGCAATGCTGGAAAAATTTGAATAGCAAACTAAAGTAGTATTGATATAACCCAGAGTATAAAATAAATATCAGTAAGTTCCTATGGATATAAATTAGCACTTGAATAAATTAACAAATGGAGAAGAGCCAGATTTCTCATGCAGAAGCATTCCAAATAATTATCTGAAATATTCTGCCCTCTGGGAAGACAGTCGTAATTCCTTGTTCTTTAATGTGGACAATGCACAGCGACTTCTTTTTTTGTGTGCAGTATGAAAAGAAGAAAAAAGAAGTAACTTTACAGTGGAAAAACCTAATAAACACAACCTCCCAGATGATCAAGGTTAATATTAGCAGTCGTATATTGTATTGATTATATGTGTCATTGGCATGACTGTAACGAGTATGATAATTTACCTCTGTCTTCATCCCAATAACCCATAACTAGTCTTACCATGAGAAAAATGTCAAAATAACTAATGTTGGAGGGACCTATAAAATACTGGCCAGTACTCCTCAAAACTGTCAAGAGCACTAAAAGCAAGGAAGGCCTGAGAAACTATCACAGCCAAGAAGAACCTAGGGGTGCATAACACCTAAATATGATGTGATACCCTGAATGGGATATTGGAACAGGAAAAGAATATTAGGTAAAATCTAAGGAAATCTGGATAAACTATAAGCTTTAGTTAATAATAATGTATATCAATATTTGTTCATGGGTCATGGCCTTGATAGACTCTGGTGTGGCCTTGTGCTCTTTGAGCTACGGCTGCCGCCATGCTTCCTGGCTTTGGCGCCCTCCTCCACTTCAGGGAGATGAATCTTCTCTCGATCTCTCTCACTAATTTACTTTAAACAAACTATATTTTCTAATCCAGAAAAAATCTGTTGTGATAAGTCTATCATGCTAATGTAAGATGTTGGCAAGTTGAGTAAGGGTATGTGGGACTCTTCTGTATTACCCTTAATTTTTCTGGAAATCTAAAACTGTTCTAAAGCAATTAATATTATTTTAAGAGTTAAAGAATGTAAGAATTTAAAAATAATTTTAAAATGACATTAGAAAGGAAGATTCTTATACGTGCTATAAAAACTCTATCATTAATTTATCTTGTAAGTATTCCTTAAGTGACTGCCCTGAGTTAGGAAGTAACTACCCATTGACTTTAACCCCTATAGCCATGTTCTATGATCTCATAGGTAAAACATCAATCAATCAACACACAAATAGCATTTTCAAATTGTGATATATATCACAGAAGAAAAATGCAAAGCCCAGTGTCAGTAAAGGACTGCCAGGGGAAGGGGAGGAGGCACATAACATTACCAAGGGTACCTGATCCTAAAGCAAGCGAAGTGCGGACTAATGGGAGGCCCATACTTCACCTGTACATAGACCACTTATGTACCTAATCCTGACTTGTACCCTGCCTCTTTAAAATAAAACAAAGGTCGGAGATGTTTCACCTGATGTGAGCAGAGGGTGATGAGAAAGAGGATGAGTGATCCTCTCATTTTCACCTGTTAAAGGAAAAAATGGGCTCCTCAGAGATTTCCTGACGAGCCAGCAATAAAAGTAAAAATAAAACTAAAAACTCAAATTTCAATATTTGATATTGTAAGTCTGTGAATGGTAATTTTTGAAGATCACCAAAGATTTTTAAAAAGCATGTAATTAAAAAAAAAGCATGTAATTCTCCAGAAACATCTTATTTGTCTAAGTATCTAAAAAAAAAAAAAAGAAGCTATAATTAATTCTGCTATATGGTGTAGGAAACACTGGATAATTTTCATGAGGTAGAGAGTATTTTACTGAAAGCTGATGAGATATTTTATTTACAAGGAATCAGACATATCTTTTTCTCACAGTAATAATTATGTAGTAACAAAATGCTACAGTGAATATCAAAGTTTTAAATGTTTCTACACACGTAGAATTTTAAAGAAGATTAGATGATTACTTCCTAATGATTAACATCAACCTTCTCTGACCTACAAAGATAACTCAATTATTTATTAATAATGGCATTAAGATGTAATATTTCAGACCATATTTTATCTTCACAGGTTTCATTTGTTCTTTATACTTTTAGGTAGATTTATATAGAAAGTATTCTTTAAAATAACTTTATTCAAATTCAGTTACTTAAAGATTTCTAATAAGTTCTAGAAGATTGGATGCTATCTTAAACTCTTTAATATTGTTCAAGTAACTCTAATAATAGTTTTGTCAAACTATATTTTATTTACATGCTATGACTGTGCTTTAAACATGGATTAAAACAGTTTTTAGTTTAATCTAATGACATATACATTGAAAATAAGCAATTTACCCTCCAATATATAAAAGACTAGTGAAGTACAGTATGTCACTTTTCAAATTCATGGTTGCTTGAATATGGTAGTTTCTTTAAAACCCTTCACAACAGATTTATATATCAAAGGTACCAAACAGAGTTAATTATAAGGTGCTCTCATTATTTCAAACAGCACCTGAATAATGGACTACAGGACACTCTCTCGCCAATAAAGTTCTTACTTAATACCTCAAAAACCAAAAAAAAAAAAAAAAAAGCTCTTCTTGAATTGCTAAAATTCAATTGCTTCCATACATTAGTGCCAGTTCTGCAAAATTGTGGAACAGGTATAAAAACAATCGGAGCAAATTTATTGCAACTTCAAGCAAGGAGAATGTCCACTTGCTCGGGAATAGAGTAAATGTCACTTCCTGAACTCTGCTCTAATATTCCTGTCACATATCCTCAACTGAAAGGACATAAAGGGTGCAGGGCATTGGACAAACAACATAAACAGCCTTCCCTTGGTAGCTGAGCAGGGCAGAAGCTTTTTTTTTTTTGAGTTGAAGTCTCACTCTGTCGCCTAGGCTGGATTGCAGTGGGGCACTCACAGCCACCGCTGCCTCGACCTGCTGGGCTCAGGTGATCCTTCCACCTCAGTCTTCAAGTAGCTGTAACTACAGGCGCGCGCCACCACGTCCAGCTAAGTTTTGGATTTATTGTAGAGACAACAGCTCAAGTTGCCCGAGCTAATCTCGAACCCCGAGGATAACAGGCGCGAGCCATCGCCCCTGGTTAAGAGCACAGAGAGCTTTTTTTTTTCTGAGTGGGAGTCTCATTC
>NW_007257541.1:126698-146632 GCF_000164805.1 Carlito syrichta
CGGCCTCCCCAAATGCTGGGATTACAGGTTTGAGCCACCGCACCCGGTCCAGGGCAGAACTTAAAGAAAAAATACAGGCCAGGCACGGTGGCTCAGCCTGCAATCCCAGCACTTTGGGAGGGCGAGGCGAGAGGATTGCCTGAGCCCGTCGGTTCGAGACCAGTCTTGGCAACATGGTGAGCCCTCTTCTCTACGATAAATGAAACAACAACAACAAAAAAGAAATGAGCCGGGCGTGGTGGCGCACGCCTGTAGCTCGGCGACTTGGAAGGCTCGCCGGAGCCCAGCAGGTCTCTGTCCTGGGAGAGGGAGGGAGACTCTAACTCAAAAAAAGAAAAGGAAAAAATACTTTGTGGATCTAGAGGTGACTTTTTCCTCTTAAATTTAAATATTTTCAAAGTGCAAGAGAAAGAATCATTGATTCATTCAACAAATACCATATTAATAACTGAAATGTCTTTATGTGGTTATGATGTTCTGAGTCTTTATGCATTATCACTTCATGGGAGTGAGTACCTGTAACCTAAGGGCACCAACTCCAGAGCTAGATCACCAGGTTCAAGTCCCAGGGCCACCATTCAGTAGCAGAATGGCCTTTGGCAAGTTAATAGATTTCCGTATGCCTCCGTTTCTTCACCTGTAAAACTGAATTAATAGTAAATGCTACATGATAAGGTGTTTATGTATATAGGTGGGAATAACATTCATAAAGCTCATATTATTCATCTTTTCTCCTCAATAATCCCTTTGAAGAGAGGGATATGTTCACGTTTAACTCTTCTGATACTTCCCAGCATCATCACATCGTGGGTTCTCGATAAAGAGCCATTGTGTAGTTTAGAGCTTTTGATCACCTGCATTTGAAAGGAAGATCTTGTTAAATTGTAGTTTCCTTAGATCTACTCTAGACACACTGAGTATTGAGAGGCTGTATCTCAAACAAGCATTCCAGCTCTTTGATGTGCATCCAAGTTTGAGATATAGCAGTATAGCAATTTGAGAATTTTGTTTCCTCTTCTGTAACATGTGAATGATTATAATAGTATCTACCTTATAGGGTTATTGTAAGAATTAAATGGAATACAGCATATATAAAATGCTTAACACAATGTTAGTCATTTTTACTATTAGATATTTTATTAATTTGGCTGGAACACAGGATTTATGCCAAGAGTACTAAATAATAAAAGTGGGGAAAGAAGGTTTATGCAGATTGCTGAAAGTTTTAAAATCAGGTTTTTAAAAAAAGTTTAAACTAAATGTTTGACTAGGAAGGCAATATCGTCATATTGTGCCAACAAATATCTTGTCACAAAAGTCTGCCTGCTTAAAAAATTGAACAAAATAACATTCCAAATTTACTTTTTTAAACTAATAAAATATTGTACCAAAGAATAAATTAAATAATTAAAAAATACTTAGAGTCTATCAACAAAATCACCCACCGAAAAAGAGCAAAAGCAAGTGATGTATATGTAATTATCAATTCACAGCTTTTATACTCTTGATAAGATATATGGATGCTTTAAAAGTTGCATATTCATTTTCTGTAAAACAAACTGCCGCAATTTTTAATATATATCACATTGAAATGACAAAGCTCTTTGCTATAAAATGTAACACACACTTACTTCACCTTTTATTTTAAGTGTCTTATTTATGTTCCTCCCTTTCTCTTCCCACCAGCACATCTCAACATAGTACTTCTCTTACCCACTTCTCATTTCCTGGAGTCCACTTTAAGTTTCAGGGAGAGTAAATAACTAGTAAATAACAACTCTTTAACAAGTGTACCTCTGAAAAAAATCATATGTGTGTGTGTTGCAATCGTACTCATTTGTTTAAAGTTAGACTTTATTTTTCTGTACTTGCCTTCAGCTACCTTCCAGCCATAGCACCTGCTTCTATCTTCACCCAGTCTCTAATATTTGTTCAGCTATAAACTGTACAAGTAACAATCTCACTGGCGCAGCCACAGACGGTGACCCAGATTACACGACACTGTGTGCTAATGCCAAGTTGTCTTGTTCAACGGCAGCTGCTCTATGCTTTGCCTTATTGATATTCAGATTCAACAGACACAAATCACACGGCCCCTTTGACAAGCACACACTCTCCCTGTCTTCATTTTAAATGTGTTCAATAGCTACTGTCCTTCTAAAACAAACAGCTGGGGCCATTTGGTCTCCTCTGATTTTCCATATTGCTGTTGAACTGACAAGATTATGCCAGAAACATTGTTCTTGTTTCTATTTTAAGAAATGTGTGGAAAATAAAATCTACATTTATAAACAGAAGCACATACAATAAAAGCCCATTCCTTTGGTGAAACACTTTGAACTAGTATCTGTGGGAAACGTTGACTATCCCATTAATTATGAGAGCAAATGTTATGATACAAAGTTCTTTAGAAGTGATAATAAATATGTTGTATATGGGAATAAAATGCAACAAAACTTATGAATAATTTTCTTTTAAAGGAAGGATATACATTATAAAGTGCCAAACCTATCTTATAAACGTGTAAACACAACAAAGTACCCTTTTCCCATGTGACTATTTCATTCTCCTGCTCACCACTAAAAAGTTAAGAAAAAAAATTTTTCTACACCTAGATACCTTTTGGAAATCATGGAATCATAAAATTGACTGTTCACATTTACTGGCATCACTGGTTTGCTTAACACAAGATACTTGCTCACACCAGAAAGAAATAAAAACTTTTTTTAGCATTGTATTTTGTAGAACATACAACATTATGAACTATTTATAAGAAATAAAACAAACCAGAAATAAGCCAGGACAAGTGCCAAAAGTTTAATAATTGGGAAAGGCTTACTTTTTATGTAGATAAGCGTTGAGAAACTGAGGTAGAAGATGAGAAGGTAGTTAATGTTCTTAAGCGCCATGGTCTTACTTAGAGAGCATCCTCTGATGCAGTGCTGGTGGTCTGGTCCCCGTCGTCCGGCTCCTGATCCCTATCTGTCTCAGAAAGGAGCAGGTACCTCAGAATTCCCAGGTACCATCTCTGTCTCACTCCACTTACACCTCCTTCACGGAATAACACACGGACTAAGATTCCAAAAGCAGTTGTGCTTCTTAGCATCTTACTTACACAGGAGGATGGGGTGATTTTTCAAACCTGGTGCAGACTTTTTTCAGGCTGGACTGGATTCATCCCCCTCAAGCCTTTTCTGCTAGTGTTCTTCCATTGATAATGCCTCTTTAAAAGGGATTACATTAGGCTAGTGTCTTTAATGCCTCTTAACATAGGAATTAATTTATGATAATTGCCTTGGCACACAATTATAATGATTGGCAACGTGTAGAGAAACAACCCATATTCTGTATGTTTACTTTCATCTTCAGAACACAGTTTACAGACAAGTAAACTTTTCTTTCCATAAAGCTACTCTCACAAATCAGATTTCTGTTTTTGATAAGTTAGGCCAAGATAGAAGAAAAATTAAGCTATTGCATAAAATGGACAGAGTTCTGGAGATTATTTAGGGGCAGATTTTGGTCCATAAACCCAAAGCTCATTTTATACCATTCAGAATATCATATTCTCTGGAATTTCTTGAATTGTCTTTATCATAATTAATTAATTAATGCAAATATGTTTGCTTATTATAAAAATATAGTCACCTTAAATACTACAATATTTTTCCTCAGATTAAATTGTTCAAGTCCTTAAAATTGCATGCCGCTAGACTCCAGCCTGGGTGACAGAGTGAGACTCCAACTCAAAAAAAAAAAATTAGAATGCCTTATTGTCTAAGTGCTAGTAAAGAGCGCTTTTCCATTGCTAAAACTGATCACTTGTTACACTTAAAATGCAATTTATATAACTGATTTTGTATAAAGCTCTTCAGATCTGTCAGACATTTAACTATATTACATATGTTTTGAAGCCTTTATTTTTCTGCCCATGTATCTAAATGAGGAAAAATATTTTGATAGTCAGTTAATATTTTTATTCTGACACTTCCTGAGGATTTTACTTGCTAAATTGGAGTTTATCAAGATAAAATTATTACCAGGTGCAGTGGCTCATGCCAGTAATTCCTGCATTTGGGAGGTGGAGGAGAGAGGATTGCCTGACGTCAGGGATTCAAGCCTGGGAAGTTTGGCAGAACCTCATCTCTACAATTAATCAAAAGTTTAGCCAGATATGGTGTGGCGCAGGCCTGTAGTTCCAGCTATTTTGAAGGCTGAGGAGAATCACCTGAGCCCAGAAAGTCTAGGCTGCGGTAGCTGTGAGCATGCCATGGTACTCCAGCCTGGGTGACAGAGGGAAACTTCAACTAAAAAAAAAAGAAAAGAAAAAAATATATATTATATAAATATATATATATGATGACTTTTTTTTTACAGAATTCATGACAATTATTTTTTTTTCAGGAATAAGTCAAGTGTCTTTATTATAACCATGTTGTAAAATGATTGGGCAGTAATAAACACAATAAAGTATTATTTTTAACAGATAACAGGGTGCATATTAAAAAACTGACAGATAAACAGAATCAATAAGAAAATAGAACAAAATAAAAATGTCTAAAAACTATGTATAGTTACATAGTCATGTATGTGTTTAACACAATTATACAAATTTATAATTCAAAAGTTAAACCATTCTACACTATACTTGTATTTATAAAAAAGTATATACTAATGCATTCACAGACAGAATGGTTAGTTAATGTGAAAGATAACCTAGGCAATGGGACCCAGATATTTGGTCAAACAAGTCTGAATGTTGCTGTGAACATAATATGACATTAAATTGACCTTTACATTAGTAGAATTTGAGTAACAATTATCCTTCATAATGTGGATGAGCTGTGCCATTAGTTGAAGGCCTTTAGAAAAGGACAGATCTCTCCTGAGGAAGCAGGGATTCTGACAATAGGAGACCCTTTGGATTCCAACATCAACTCTTTGGGCCTCTAGACTCCTGGCCTACCACGCATTTTAGACTTCCCAGCATTCAAACTCCAGTGACCCAATTGTTTAAATAATCTCTTTCTGTTGTCTCTGTCTTTCTCTCTGTGTCTACACATATATGCATCAGAGGGGGGACAAAGACAAAAAATCTGGGATTATCGTTTGGAGGCTGACCCTTTACAATGCAGGCTTCCACCGCGAGGCCAGTGTTCTAGGAACTCATTGGCATCAGTGTACCAGCTAGCATTGTGAGAGACTGTGTTCGGCTTCAGTGAATGTTTTTTGGGGAATATTTCAACGAGTTTACCCATTTTATGATGGGTGATTTATGAACTCACCTGCCAGCACAGCATAGTTTTTGACTTAAAAATGGCATGACCCCCGTGCGTTATTCACCCAAACTCACCCGAATGACTTTTTTGTTGTTGTTCCTCTGATGAAAAGAGTCCTCAAAAGGAAACATTTTTCTGATGTGGAAGAAGTGAAACAAAAAAAAGGCAGAAGCACTAAAAGGCATCAAAATTGACAAGTTCAAAAACTTTTGAGCAGTGAAAAAATCATCTCCATAGGTGTATTGCTTAAAACAGAGAGTACTTTGAAGGTGACAGAAGTTTAAACATGTAGAAATAAAAGCACACTTTTTAATAAATAAATTCTGGAGCTTTTTTTGGTCCCCCCCTTGCATTTATGTTTTTATGGATATTTACATATCTCTTTCTCTCTTTCTAAATATACAACATCTAAAAAAATTGATCTATAGATTCAACACAATTCCCATAAAAATCTTGCCAAGTTACATGTATACATATGTGTGATTGTATATAAATAGACAAGAATATTAAAATGGATTTGGAAGTACAAAGGATTAAGAATAAAACAAAGTGAGAGGATTCTTCTTAATCTATTTCAAGAATTATTGTGCCATTGTTTAAGAATTATGGTACTATGATATGGGAACAAGAATAGGGAAATGGTTAGAAGAATAAAGAGCTCTCAAAATGAAAAATTCCAAATTAAAATGTGATTAATGACAAAGGTGAGAATAATTAATGATAATGGTTCAACTGAGAATGCACATGAAAAATACATTTCATTTATATCAAAATTAATGCTTGGTATATAGAAAATCTATTCTAAAAAGAACATTTTCTTTCCTTTTTTTCTAATATATATTTTTTATTTTGAAATTGTGGGGTACAGTTAAACGTTAGGTATACAAATATGCATTGTGTAGGTACCCTTATTGATGAGGTAAATATATATATAATGACTTATTTTTTACAGAATTCATGACAATTACTATTTTAAAAGATTTTTCCCTTATCATGCAAACAATTTAGCCTGAGTAATTTACCAATTAGGGTAAAATAATTTCAGATTACAGAGGCATTATTAGCCCCCTATTCTATGCTGTATGTTTCGTCAATTAGAGAACTGAGAGGCAGAGAATCACTCTGTGTGCCCTGAGTCATCTGATGAGTTAGCGGCAGCATTAGAACCAGCATCTTCCCACTGAGTTTTGGGAATTTATCTATTGAATAAACTTCGTGGATTCTCCTTTCCATCTTTATTCTTATGTGTCTCTTCATGACTTTTGCAACAATCCCAATCTGGGAAGTCTACACACTGACCTACTTAATCTCCATCTGTCCTAAAAAGGCATTCACCACGAAACCCAAGGCTGAGAAATTGATGACATGTAAAGTCAATTGTCGGGTTTGAAAAGGAAATGAATAGCTTCAGGTGTAGAATCTGGAGGTATTAGAAAATTATTGTTAAAGTGTGTTTAATTAGGAATGTCACAAATAAACAAAAAGATACAGTGTTTCAAAAGACAGTATTAAAGAAAATAAGTTGCTGAGAAAACATGTTATAAAAAGAATGGTTGTAGGAATTGTATTCCTTGATGTTGAATACAGAAAATTAAGTAGATACAGACATTAAAACAGTGAATGGCATGGCTATTCTGTGTCATATTTAGAGCTAGTCAGGAAATTCCTTACAAAAGATGCAGGATTTAAGTGGGTTTTTCAAGCATGAGTATGCTATGGTCTGCATGTTTTTGTCTCTCCAGTCCCTAAACTCATATGTTGCAATCTAATCCTCAGTGAGGTAGTATTAAGGGGGAGACCTTGGAAAGGTTATTAGGCCTTGCCCTCATCAATAGAATTAGTGCCCTGATGAAAGAGGTCTGCAGGATCCTGTATGCCCCTTCTTCCATGTGAGAACACATAGATGGGACCTTCCATGAGGAACAGGTTCTCACCAGACACTGAAATTGCTGGTGCCTTGATCCTGGACTTGCTAGTCTCCAGACCTATAGGAAATAAATTTCTGTTGTTTATCAATCACCCAGCCTATGATATTTTGTTATAGCAGCCTGAATGAACGAAGAGTACAGCAAATAATAGGAGCAGAATGAAGTTTAGGAATATTACAGGAAAATAATATGTGTACAGGAATAAAGGCATAAAGCAGTTGGGTGAATAAAGAAACTACACATATTCTGATATTGCCGAAATATGGGTGTGAAGAAGAGATGTAGGAGCTAAGACTCAGTAAAAACACAAAATCAAAGAAGTTTAATTTTCAGTATGAGGAAAGGAAATCACTAATAGGTTTTAAGTAGTGAGTTCACATAATCAAGTTTGTGTTTAGAAAGACATATGTCCCGTATCGATATGAAAATGATTAAAAGAAAGCAGATGAGAAGCACAGAAATCAGTGAGACTATTGTTGTTGTCCACAAGAGAAGTAATGAGTTCCTGAACTAAAATAGAGATAGTGGGGATGACAAAAAAATTACCACAAACTAGATACATCTAAAGGACCTATATAGAGAAGAAAGGAACAGAAAAACAATAATTTTTGTCAGGGTTTGAGATTTGGCATTTGGACTAATAGTAATGTCTCTAATAGAAATGAACACAAGTACAGACTAGAGCTTCTAGACAAGAAACAGCAAGCACCCTTCTACCCAAGTCAATCACATTGAAATATGTATATTTGGGTAAATGTAACTTTTGTAGAACTAGTATATAAGTAAGCACAAAAGCAAAAAAGTAAAATATCCAATTAAGACAGACCTTTCTTGTCTTTTGGCTTTATACAGAAGATTAAATTCCAATTCCTCCTATTGGCTCTGAAATATAGAGTGGAAATGGAACACCTACTAACCTACTCTTTTTTTTTTTTTTTTTAATGAACCTCATCTTTATTTTGATGACAAAATAAAATCAGGGGGAAAAAGTATTCTCCTTGTCTCCTAACTGACCTATATCTATCTCTAATGTGTTCCTGTGTAATAACTGCCGGGGTCACCCTCAGATAGTTGGTACATTGGCATATAACAAATGAACAGATCAGACTAGGGGAAAACGTTGGCAATGAATTAGGAAGAAATGAAATACACGTTGTTGGTGAGAATGTATTATTTTCCCCAATGTGAAAACAAAGCATAAAGTGTGAAAAATGTCTTCTAATTTTTAATCTATGTATTCAAATTTAATCATCATTGATTATAGATCTGATAATCTAGTGATATATTCAGCTTTATATTGACTTATTTTTATACCTTTATTTACTTATTTATTTATTTTGAACTGTAATCTCACTCCGTCGCCCAGGCTGGAGTGCAATGGCATGCTCGCCGCCACCCAAGCATCAACCTACTGGGCTCCAGCAATCCTTCCACCTCAGCCTTCCAAGTAGCCGGAACTATAGGCGCACACTAATATGCTTAGCTAATTTTTTTGATTTATTGTAGAGATGAGGTCTTGCCAAGATGCCCAGGCTATTCTCAAACCCGTGAACTCAGGCAGTCCCCTCACATCGGCCTCCCAAAGTGCTGGAATTACAGGCTTGAGCCACTGTGCCCAGACTATTTTTATACTTTTAAACCATGAGCAATATGATTTTCTCCTTTTCTCTCACAAAAATATATCTGCAGCTCAAGCTTCCAAGCAAGTACATAACTCTCTATATCCTGTGGCCTTGACTGGGAACACCTATTCTTAAATAAGAATGGAAATAGAGTTCTCACAGAAAATCCAGACCTGCACTGCGCATAAATGCAGGTTCCAGCTTGAATTGAACATGAGGTACAAATTCTGAGCCAAAAATCTAACAAAAAAAGATGGGCGGACGGAAGGAAGGAAGGAAGGTAAGGAGGGAGGGATGAAGGGATAGAGGAAGGGAGGAAGGAAAGGAGGGAGGAAGGGAGAGAGGAAGGAAGGAAGGAAGAGGGAAGGAAAAGAAAAGAAGGAAAAAACTAGACTGACTTAGAAACAGATAAATCAATGGAAAACTGAGATGAAACTAATAGAAACCATAGTGTGGAACTGCTAAAACTCACAGTTCACGCATGGTTCCCATGGAAGGCAACTTCTACAGAAGATGAGCTCATAGCCTAAAACTATGGGTCAAACCAGAAACCTGCTGTCATACGAGACAGTAGATGCAACAAATGGAAACATCCATACTCAAAAGACTCATGATAATTAAGCTAATTTAAGAGATTTCAAAATAAAAATTTGCAAGGACACAAAGTAAAGTGAACATACATACTGTTGGCAGGAGTGTAAATTGGTATAACCTCTATGGAAAATAATACAGAGGTTTCTCAAGAGCTAAAATAGAGATACCATCCAACCCAGCAATCCCACTACTGGGTATCTAGTAAAAAAAAAAAATTCATTATATCAAAAAGACATCGCATTTGTATATTTATTGCAACACTATTCACAACAGCAAATATGGGGTCAACCTAAGTGTCTATTATTGAATGTCTGGACAAATAAAATGTAGTATATACACAATGAAATACTATTAAGTCATACAAAAGAATAAAATAATGTCTTTTGCAGCAACATGGATGGAACTGGAGGCCATTATCATAAGTGAAACAACTCAGAAGTAAAAACAAAGAGATAAATATTGCATGTTTTCACTTATAAGTGGAAGCTAAATAATGTGTAAACATGGACGTAGAGTGTGAAATGAAGACAATGGAGCCTCAGAAGAGGGAGGAGATAGGAGGGAGGTGAGTGATGAGAATGACTATAATGTACATTTTTCAGGTTACAGATACGCTAAAAGCCCACACTTCACCATTATGCAGGTATCCATGCAGTAATATTGCACTTGCACCCCTTGTATATATAAATTTTTAAAAAATTTAAAGAGATAAAAGAATGCCATTTATTTTATAAAACAAGAACAAGACATTATTAAAAAGGTCTACTTGAAAATAAACCAAATATAAATTATAAAAATAAAAAAGTTACCAAAATTTTTTTAAAAATTCAACTCACAGCTGAAACAGTAGACAACACTCAATCAACTAAATAGAAGATAGATCTGAAGATTTTATTACTAATAGAGGAATGTAAGATAAGGAGATGGTAAAATAGAATGAAAAGTAAAAAGACATGAAAGATAGAATAGAAAACTTTATTTCAGAAACAAGGAGAAAATGAGGAGGTAATTATCAAGGACTGATGGTATAGAGTTTAGATATGAGAAAAAAATTTGACTTCTCCAGTTTAGGAAAGCACACAGAATCTCTAGAAAATGTCATATTTAAAGTGCAGCAAAATAAAATCTTAAAAGTCAGCATTTGTCTTTAAGGTCTAAAAAGTTTACAGTGGAACAATAACCAAAATGATAAAAGGCTCCTCATCAATAAATTAAGCATCATAAAACAAAGAAAATAGAGTAAAATGAAGATCTGTAGATTAAAAAAATTAGTTAAATTATGTTCAGCTTGAGGTACCTACTCAAAACCAAGTAAAGATGCAGAACATGGTACGTTCTGGACATTTCACAATGCAGGACAGCTGTTCTTATTGATGAAGACTTTAGATAGCATATAATGTGCAAACACTTGTTTGCTCTATACCTACTATATGATAGATATACTATATATATAAACTATGTATCAGATGCTAGATACAACATCAGTAATCATGTGTTTAATTCCACAGGGTCATTACCCTTGGGGAATTAAAATCTAATGAGTAGATACAATCTAGCGAGAAAAAATATTTCATCCTCCAGTTAGTAGATGTTTAAAATTGATTTAATAAGAGTACAAAGAATAATAGTTATCTTCAACTGAGTACCCTCTCTGTACTATCTTTTTATTTCATGCACACTATCTCATTTGATATAGCATCTCTACAAAATAGATTAATCACAAACATAGATTATCCCAATTTGACAATGGCAAAGAGAGATTGAGAGACTCAGGTCAACTGTGAAATATGTGGGAGAGTTCAAATTCAAATATAACTCATATTTATTATTTTGCTTCTTTTCTTTTTAAACAATGGCATCATACTACATGT
Organism: Carlito syrichta; assembly: GCF_000164805.1. NCBI lineage: Eukaryota > Metazoa > Chordata > Mammalia > Primates > Tarsiidae > Carlito > Carlito syrichta. The sequence continues at coordinate 137,993 of NW_007257541.1, forward strand.
GTTATTCTGCAACTTGCTTTTCTCACTGAACAGTATGTTTTGGAAATTTTTGTATATTATTACATCTATCTATGTCATACTCTTTAATGCCACATGACATTTTATAGTATGGATGTATCAGAGTTAAACCATTTCTTTTCTCTGGGTATCAATGTTGTTTCCTATTTACTTTATGGAAATAATGATTCTATAAAAATTGTTTTACATGTTTATTTGTTCAAATGCACAAGAGTTCCTCTAGAGTAAATGTCAAAATTTGCCTAATAGAAATGCAAAATATTGTTGATAATTTTTAAAACTATATTGGGTATGTAGAAGTTCACCATATTATTTGTTCTACTATTGTATAGATTTTTATAAATTAATAATAAAAGCTTAAAATTTTCAATTTGCATATTTTTCATATTTAGAAAGATGGAGAAACGTTTAGACATTTGTGCTTACTCTTCAGTTATTTGCCAACTTATATCAATTCCCTCATCTATTACTTCTTTAAAAATTTTTATTTATTCATATTTCCATTTCTTTATACAGATTAGATCTTAGTTCATAGTTTCATATAACTTTTGAAAATATTTTTTACCAATAGTTTTAGTTTCTTTTAAATTTGTTTATAGCTTATCTTTATAAAGTATAACTTTCAAAAACAGTTTGTCGCACACATTCATTTTATATTTTATAATCTTTCTTTTGGATTATTGAAGACTTTTGCTCTGCCAGGCTTATTAACACAGTGCTTGACATTGGGTTTTATTTAAATGTTTATTTTAAAAATTTAAAATAAGTTTATAAAAATTTTTAAAAATTGTGTGACTTTAACCTTCATGGAGCCCATGTTTATTTTCAGTTTGACAGCCAATGTCCAAAAAATTCTCTTTGAATTTAAAATTTTAAATTGTATATAAAATTCACATATACGAGAGTCTTTGTTTAATTAATCTTTGTGAGATCCTTTGTCAATGAACCAAATTAAACTTAAAATAAATTTGGTATATGGTATAATAAACCTACCTGAATTTTTCTTTTTAAATTTTTGCTTTCTTTTGTACTTTCTCTTCCAGGTTAATTTTCTAAGAGGTTTATCAATTTCCATTCAACAATTCCTCTTTGAATTGTAACAGGGATTGTGTAAATTAACTTGGGAATAATTGATATCTTTTTAGCATTGTATTTTCCCCGCGTCTGAATAACTGTACCTTATTTAACACATGCTGAGTCATTATTATATGGCAGATACTTTCTAAGAACTTTCTATGCATTCTTTCATTTAATCTGTATCATAACACTATGAAGTGAGTTTGATTTGTTCCCCATCTTCCTGATGATAAAAACACAAAGATTCAGTAATTTGTCTCAGGTGTCAGAGCCAATAAGAAAAGAGAATGCAAAGTAAGAAAGGGAGATAGCCAACAATCACATTCTAGAGATGTACATCAATACTCTAATACTTAATGATTAGAGGATAAGAAATCAGAGATTTAAGAGGAATAACCAGGAGAGTGTGGGGTCATGGAAGACATGAAAGAGAATCGGGAAAGAGTGATAATCAGTGGTGATGTTGCAGAAAAATTAAACCTGATAAGAACCAAAATTTGTCGGTCGAATTTGGCAGTAATTAGATTTTTAATGACCTTGGTGAGAGGAACATCAATGGAACACTGGGACAGAATCCAAATGGTAGTTATTTTTATGGGTGAGTTTAACATTCAAAAGTAGAAAAAATGAGTGTGCAAACTAAACTTTCCAAAAGGATTGGTTGTGAGGAAAACATGACACGGGGAGGCAAAGTTAAAAGGAGATATATATCCAAATAAGTTTTTCTTTTTAACATAAAATACAAGCATACAAGGGAAAGGATTCAGAAAAGTTGAAGGTGTGAGGGATAAGGATACTTGACGGAACAAGCTCCCTGAGGAGGTGAAAGAAAAATGGGATCCAGATGTGATCAAGCCTCTCAAAAGAGATAATATTCATATAGTTTGCCCACTTTTTCATGGGGCTATCTGGTTTTTTTCCCCCCTTTTCAGCATGTTTCAGTTCCTCGTAGATCCTAGATGTTAGGTCTCTGTGGTATATAAGGTTGGCAAATATTTGTTCCCAGGCTGTGGGCTTGTCTCCCTGGTCTCTTGATGGTTTCTTTGGCTTTGCAGAAGGATTTTTATCAAGAAGTGCTGCTAGATTTTATCGAAAGCTTTTTCCTCACCTAATGATATAATCATATGAATAGACACTTCTCAAAAGAAGACATACAAGCACCCAACAGATACATGAAAAAATGCTCAGCCTCACTAGTCATCAAAGGAATGCAAATTAAAACTACACCGAGATACCACCTAACTCCAGTCAGGATGGCCATCATCAATAACAAAAAACAACAGATGCAGAAGAGAATGCAGGGGAAAGGGAACACTTCTACACTGTTGGTGGGAGTGTTAACTAGTACAATTTCTGTGAAAAACAGTATGGCAATTACTAAAAGATTTAAAAATTGACCTTCCATACAACCCTGCAATCCCCCTGCTGTGAATATACCCAAAGGAACTCAAATCACTCTGTGAAAAAGATACCTGAACACACATGGTTATTGCAGCATTATTCACAACAGCGAAAACAGAGCCAACTGTGCTACCCATCAAAAGAGGACTGGATAAAAAAATATGTAGTACAAATACACAATGGAATATTATGCAGTCATAAAGAAGGAGAAAATTATGAACTTCACAGCAACTTGGATGGACTTAGAATCTATAATACTGAGTGATGTATCACAAAAACAAAGAACTGAGTGCCACATGTTCTCACTCATTAGCAGACCTTGAACAATTATCATAATACTATAAGAAAGGGATTCACAGTAGTGGGAAATTGCCAGGGCCAGGTGGGATTTGCAGAAGTGGAAAACTCCCATGGGAGGGGGTCACACCTCATCAACAAGGGTACCTCTGTAATGAACATTTGTATACCTAACCCTGAATTGTACCACACATCTTTAAAATTAAAAAATTTAAAAAGAAGATACTTTTAAGTACTTAAGTAGAGAGAAGAATTGATGAATCACTAAAGAACGGGAGGCAGCAAAAGTCATCTATTGACCAAGTTTCATAACAGAGCAAAGGATTCAGCTGAATTGAAATTCCATTCATTTGCAATGCTGCTAATAAGCACGTGGTGTGATCTTCCCAGCAGCAAAGGGAGTGCCAGTATAGAAGCAAAGCATTCGGATTACAGGATTACCCCTGGAATGGGAGTTTTCAAAGTGGAAGGATAAGTAAGAGTGGAGGGATTCATAATTGGAAAGTCAATGGGAACTAAGTCATCTAATGAGGAAAGTGACAGACAAGGAGAAAACAGGTTTCATCGTATTGATGATCTTTATGTATAGGGCAATAGATGAAAAGGGATTTGGCCCATATATCTTCTTTTGAGAAGTGTCTATTCACGTCTTTTGCCCACTGTTTAATGGGCTGTTTGTTTTTTTCCATTCAGTGTGTTTGAGTTCCTTGTAGATCCTAGATGTTGGCAAATATTTTTCCCATTCTGTGGTCTGTCTCCCTGCTCTCTTGATGGTTTCTTTGGCTTTGCAGAAGCTCGTCAGTTTGATGAGGTCCCACTTGTCTATCTTATTTCTTAGGGTATGGGCACTTAGGGTTCTGATCAGGAATTAGTTGCCAGTTCCAATTTCCATAAGGGCATCTCCTGCGTTTTCTAAGATTCTTATAGTTTGAGGTTTTACGTTTAGGTCTTTGATCCATTTAGAGTTAATTTTTGTGTATGTTGATAGGTAGGGGTCCTGTTTCAATCTTCACCATGTGATCAGCCCGTTTTCCCAGCACCATTTACTGAATAGTTTCTCCTCTCCCCAGTGGTTGTTGTTGGAGGCTTTGTCAAAGATGAGCTGGTTGAGAAATTGAGGCTTTGCTTCCAGAATCTCTATCCTGCTCCATTGGTCTATATATCTGTCCTTGTACCAATACCATGCTGTTTTGATTATTGTAGCTTTATAGTAAAGTTTGAAGTCTGGAAGTGTGATACCTCCTGCTTTGTTTCTATGACCCTGCAATTCCCCTATTGGTAATATACCCAGAGGAATCAAATTATTCTACAAAAAAGAAACCTGCACATATATGCTTGTTCCAGCTCTATTCACAATAGCAAAAACATGGAGCCAACCAAGCTGTGCATCAAAGCTGGACTGGATAAAAATATGTGGTACGTATACACAATGGAATATTATGCAGCCATAAAGAAAGACAAACATGGACTTCACAGCAACTTAAATGGATTTAGAGTCAATCATATTCAGTGATCTATCACAGAAACAAAGAACAGAGTACCATTGCTTTCACTCATAAGCGGACCTTGAACAACTATCCTAATACTGTAAGAAAGGGATTGACAGTAGTGGGAAACTACCCGGGAAGGGGGTGGGTGGGATTGGTAATTGAGGGAAACTGCTAGGGGAGGGAGGGGCACACCTCATCAACAAGGGTACCTACATAATCATTGTTCATCTACCTAACCCTGAATTGTACCCCACATCTTTAAAAGACACACAAAAAAAAAGGGAATAAAAGGGACTTGGGTTGAATTCAAAGAGTAGAAAATCGAAGATTATAAATTCAAAGGAAAAGAGCTGCTCAGGCTTGATCTAAGGTAAATTGAAACAATTGTGGAAAGCATAAGAAAACAACTTTGGTTTAGTCTCAGAAAACCATCTAACAATTAGCTGTTAATAAAATTCACCTCTATGAGCAGGTATTCAAATAGATTACAACCATTTGAGCAAGGGACTTATGATGACTAATTTCATGTGTTAGCTTTACTGGGCTAGAAAATACCCTGATAACTTGTTAAACATTATTTCTGGGTGTATCTGTGAGAATATTTTTGGAAGAGATTAGCATTTGAATTGACAGATTGAGTAAAGAAGATTGGCCCTTAGCAATGAGGTTGAGAATCATTCAATCCTTTGAGAGCCCAAATAGAACAAAAAGTAGGAAGAAGGGTAATTTCACTCTCTTTTCTTGAGTTGGTACATTCTTCTTCTTCCTTCAGACATTGGAGCTTTTTGTTCTTGAGCCTTTGGACTCTGGGACTTACTCCAGCACCCCTCCCCCAACCTCTTCCCCTCAGTTCTCAGGTCTTCAGACTTGGACTGGGAGTTACACCTTGGTTCCCTTGGTTCTCAGGGCTTCAGACTTGGACTGAATTACACCACTGGGTTTCCCAGTTCTCCAGTTTACATAAGACATATCATGAGAGTTCTCAACCTCCATGATCGTGTGAGTCAATTTCCATAATAAATTTTACACAACCACAAACACACACAGATCTGACTGGTTCTGTTTCTCTGTATAATTCTGACTAATGCAGGACTGAATAGATCTTTCTCCTCAAAGACTTCTTAGATGCCTTCCAAGTTTTTTTGATACTATATTCTGTGAGCTACAAAAAAGTAGAAAACAGTAGAAAAAGTGATTTTCTTCTGTCCAAAGAAAGTATAAAATTACATATTAAAAATGTCCTCAGAAGGTTTAGAATTTCATTCCATATATCTTCACTCTACTTGGAGCCCTTCTGCTCACTGGACATGAAAGTGATTTATACATGTTAAATTTTGAGAAGTCTATTAAATATATAGTTAGGTACATCAAACATGTAATTGCATATATGAGTCAAGAACTCATAAGAGAACGTTGGGTCAGATACATAAGCTGTATGATAATGGTATCTAAAGCTATTTGGAGAGATGACAACACTGTGAAGGTAAAAGTAGACTATTTTTTTTTAAAAAGGAAGTGACAAGGACTAACCCTTGTAGCTCACCTAGGTCAGTAGATCTGGAGGAACAAGACAAAACAGCAACTTGGAAGGATTTAGAGTCTATCATACTCAATGAGAAAAAAAAAAGACTAAGAAAAAACAGCCAATGAGTTGAAGAAGAATCTAGAGACAGTTTTCTTGAAGGCCAATAATGCATTTCTCTAAGAATAAAGTGATTAACTGGACCATCTACAGATAAGTCAAATAAGATGACAACTGAGAACTGGTTGTTAGCTTGGTGAAATGGAGGTCATTGATGACTATAACAAGAAATATCAATGTGTTCAAGAGAAAATGCAAAGATAAAAATACAAGGGAGCCGGCGGCAAGATGGCGACCGGGCAACCCGTTGTCTGAAGCCCTCTGCAAGGGAGATCTGCAGTGGGTCTCTGACTCTCGCCCCGGGAGGCTGGGGACCCCAGCATTGCAGCCTGCTCTTCAGACAGAGCTCGGCCATCACTATCGCTGGAACATCGCAATGACTGGACAGTTTTACTGCATTGCACTGTCCCGCCGCTGCCGCAGCCCCTCCCCCCACCAGCGCTCCTGTCGCCGCTGCTGCCTCCGCTGCCGCCGCCGCGGCCTCTGGCACGGATAGCTCATCACAACCCGGCCGGAGGAGATCCACACCAAACCGCTTCAGGGAAGATCTACTGGGATCGCTGCCACCGCTCCTGCGTCCGAGACTGTCCTGTCTGCCTGGCGTGGGGATCCTGTTGCCTGCTCGGAGGCAGGCAGCCATCTTGTTCCTGTCCGGCCCCACCCCCTCTGGGGCGAGCCGCTGAGATAGCACCACCTGCTGGCGATTCAAGGTAACAACACCGAAACGGGACAAACAAGCTTGATAAAGACATAGACCAAACTTCTGAACTGAGGGTATTTTGAACTGTCCTTCACAGCAGATCAGGGGAATGGACCCTAACTGCAAACTAATTTACCAGCTTGAAAAGAAAACTAGAAATCAGACCTGAAAGGACATTGGACTTAAACGAAATGTCTCAGAGTGTGCTTCATTGATTCTATTAGTTTAATGACTTAATTCTATTCCTACTGTATTGTTCCCTTTTTTCTCTTTTCCTTTTCCTTTTCTTCTCTTTTCTTCTGTCTGTAAACCATGTCTTTGTATAGAGGAACAGCACACTAATAAGGTGGTTGGATAGCTGGTATGTTAGCATCACTATATGTTTTATTTTTGTTTGTATGAGAGTTGGTTCGACTGTAGCGGTGGTCTATTGTTTTTATCTGTTTCAGTATAGGCCTCTCTCTCTATTTGTTGGCACACTCGTTTGTTTCCCCCTTTACTCCTCTATCTCTCCACTCCCCTTTTCAACCCACTATCTGCTCCATTCTTTCCCCTGTGCTAACCACATTTTATTTCAGGGAGTAAACCTACAGCCCCACTGCCCTGGAAAGATTCCAGGGCAGTGGGAAGTGGGTTCCACATTATCCACACGCCTGTCAGCGAATACCAGGACCTGCAGACAGATTTTGAATCACAGCTCTCCCCTTAAGTACATCTCAAAACTGCAAAAAGGACCACCTCCAACCTACAGTGCAACTTCAGAATTGAACAAAGTAAGAGGTCGTACATAAAGAATAGGAGATTGAACAAACAGAAGTAAAACCAATCCCTTTACCCCTGAATAACAGAATTAAAGAAGACGGTGACGTGGAGGGAAGGAAAAAGTAAGGAGGGGGAAAAACCGCACAAATGAAGAAAAACCAAAAGAAGAATATAGGTCTTACACAGACCCCTGGGAGATCAGACAATGAGAAAACAGATTCTGGAACACAGACAATGAAGAGTCCCCAGAATGACTGGCTACATGCAACAAACCCAGACATCAAGACATTAATGGAGAGAATTAAAAAAATTGAGGAGAGACAAGAGGAAAATAGGAAGGAGTTGTTGTCAGAAATGACAGCAGTAAAGAATACTGTGATGGAAATGAACAACAGACTAATAAGCATGGAAAGCAGAATCAGCCAAGCCGAAGAAAGAATCTCAGAGCTTGAAGACCAAAACACAGAACTAACCCAAACTGTCAAAAGCATAGAAAAGAAGCTCAAAAAGACAGAACAAAACCTGCAAGAGATGAATGATCACTTCAAGAGACCAAACCTAAGAATAATTGGGCTTCCTGAGGCAGAAAGAGAAACCGAAGCCACACTGGAACAAACATTTCATGAAATCATTCAAGAAAACTTCCCTCATCTCATTAAGGATGAAAAAATTCAAAGACAAGAGATTCAGAGAACCCCTGCAAGACAACAAACGAGAAGACCAACTCCCAGACACATAATAATTCGCCTAAACAAAGTAACTATGAAAGGAAAAATCCTAAAGGCAGCAAGAGAAAAAGGCCAGACTACCTACCAGGGAAAATCAATTAGAATAGCAGCAGATTTATCAACAGAAACCCTTCAGGCCAGGAGAGCCTGGAGCCCTATCTTCAAAGTTCTAAAAGAGAAACAATTTCAACCAAGAATAACCTACCCAGCCAAACTAAGCTTCATAAATGAGGGAGAACTGAAATCTTTTCCAGACATCCAATCCCTACGAACCTACGCCGCTACCAGGCCACCTCTACAGAAACACTTAAGAAAGTACTGAACACAGAAGAAAAAGAAAAAAGACAACAGCATTCTTCACAAGAGTACAGGCAAAAGATTAAAAACACACATGAACCAAATCCAAAACCCAAAGAAAGACAACAAATAAACAGGAACAACTCTGTAAGAACCTTATGACAGGGATCAACTCTTGCATTTCAATTATTAGCCTAAATGTGAACGGACTAAATGCACCACTGAAAA
>NW_007257542.1:0-5189 GCF_000164805.1 Carlito syrichta
GATGTGGATCTCCTCCGGCCGGGTTGTGATGAGCTACCCGTGCCAGAGGCCGCGGCGGCGGCGGGAGCGCTGGTGGGGGGAGGGGCTGCGGCAGCAGTGGGAGAGGACGATGCAGTAAAAATGTCCAGTCCTTGCGATGTTCCAGTGATAGCGATGGCCGAGCTCTGTTTGAGGAGTAGGCTGCAATGCTGGGGTCCCCAGCCTCCCGGGGGCGAGAGTCAGAGACCCACTGCAGATCTCCCTTGCAGAGGGCTTCAGACACCGGGTTGCCAGGTCGCCATCTTCAGGAAAGTTTTTATCTATTTAAATTCTTTAGTTGATGTGTACCTCATAAATTCTGTTTAAACTGATGATACTAAGGTATAGCTAGAAATTTAAATTCAGGTTTGCTGAATTGGGTTTTGGTTCTTCTTTTTTTTTTTTTTTTTTTGAGTTTGAGTCTCACTCTGTCGCCCCGACTGGAGTGCAATGGCCGCTCCCGGCCACCGCAGCCTCGACCTGCCGGGCTCCGGCGATCCTTCCGCCTCAGCCTTCCGAGTAGCCGGAATTACGCGCTACCACGCCCGGCTGATTTTTTGATTGATTGTAGAGATGAGGTCTCGCTGCCCAGGCGGGTCTCGAACCCACGGGCTCAGGCAATCCACTCACATCAGCCTCCCAAAGGCGCAGGATTACAGGCTGAGCCACCGAGCCCGGCTGGTTCTTCTTTTATTAGTCTTCAGCTACTTGTACTCGTCCTAAAAATATGATATGATTTAAGCAATTTAGCAACGATATTTTTATGATAAATTCTTAGAAAGGGAATTGTTGAATCAAAAGATACATACATTAAAAAGGTTGATACATTGTTAAAATCTTTCCAAAGGCTAAGTTAGTTCTATTTTTCACATGGGAGTTTTGTTCACTTGTGCCCTAGACAACTATGTGTATTATTAACTATTAAACATTTTAACAAATTGTTCTTTCGGTAATCTTAATTTCTTAACTGGTAAATCATTTTGAGGACCATGTAATGTTTTTAGACTTGTATAGTTTTTTTTTTTTTTTTTTTTTTTTTTTTTTTTTTACAAAATACTCCTTTTTTTCCTCTTTCTGCAAAAACTTAGTTTTTCTTATTAGTTTGTAAAAAAATCATTGTATTGTAAGATTAACCTTGATTTATTGGCCTATCACTTAGTGTGGAATCAAGTTTATTGTACTCATCATAACACTCTTCTCAGTCACTTGCATGCCCTATACATTTTTTAAAATGGGAGAGAAGTAATACACAAGGAATTATAAGTAATACACAAGGAATTCAACATAACTGGTATATTTCATCCGTGCCTTGCCTTGTCCATAGCACTATTTGCTCTATTTCCCACCAGATTTTCTTTTTTGTCAAAACATGGGCATACACATGGGAAAGTGTTGCACATGCAAAAGTCAACTGCTATGAATGTCACAAAGAAAACAGTTTGAGCAAGTTTTATCCAGCCGATTCTTTCTTTGACCAGTGGGGTGGGGGTGGATAGAGGTAAAGAGAAAGAAGGGGAAGAGAACCCAGATGTATGGAGATCAGATCACTCAAGAGACATGAGATTTGACAAAACTAATGATGGAACTTCCTTTAGAATCCATACATTTCTATCCCTTCTCTGACATTAATTCTATTGTCTGGCATTTCATTTCTTTTTCAGACCCAAGCAAGGAAAAACAGCACCCTAGGAAGCTCTGCCACATTCTCGATATGGTTTCCCAAAAATTCCCCTTGATAATTAGCTAATATGAAGCATTCACATGAGTTTATTTGGGAGTTGGCTGATGTTTTGTTTTCCCTGTTGTTGCTGCTGCTGACATAGTTTGAGTCTGAAGTCACTATGGCTGTGGTTACATTTCTGTGGCAAGAGGATATTGTGAAACTCTCCATCTCCACAGAAACAGATGAATATTCTTCTGCTCATGCTGGAAAAAAGTGAATTGATGACAGCAGCTCAAGCTGCTTCATGGGAGGCCTCGAGCCGTGGCTCAGGCTCGTGAGTTCATATCCCTAAACATGATGAACCATTTCCTCTCCTGTTGATCCTCTCTGCTGCTCACAAGATCTTTGGTTGCACTCACCAGTCTTTCTGAAAAGTTAATTTTTTTTTTACCAATTGTTCAGATTTTTTCATAGCAAAGATGCCTTCATTATCCTTTCTAGAGAAATAAGTGTCTTTCATAAAGCTGAGAATTATAATTCCTATGTTCTGATTATTGAACTATAATATTTTCACCTACTACTTCAAACTAATAAAAGTAATGATAGAAAACTTACTATATATATACATAAAACGAAAACAAACATACAAAAAAGAAATCACCCACTATGCCAACACTGCTATATTAATCCTGTTGACATTGCAGTAAATAGCTGTTGCTGACATTGTAGTGAATAGCTAGTTTTTTTATTCTATGAACTTATGTTTCAAGGCAGTGGTCCCCAACCCTTTTGGCATCAGGAATCAGTTTTATGGAAGACAATATTTTTTACGGGAGCGGGGCTATGGTTTCATGATGATTCAAGCACAATTTCTATTATCATTACTTTGTAATATATGAGAATCTAATGCCACCACTGATCGGACAGAAGATAGAGCTCAGGTGGTAATAATGTGAGTGATAGGGAGTGGTTGTAAATACAGATGAAGTTTCTCTAGCCCTCTGTTCACCTCCTGCTGTATGGCCCAGTTCCTAACATGTGTTACACATACAAAAGTAATTTGCTATAAATGTCACAGAAGAAAACAGCTTGAGAAAGATTTATCTAGCATATTATTCCGTGACCAGGGTTTGCAAACTCCTGTTTTAAGGTATGTAAAAGACTGGTTTAATTGAAGGTAGCAAAAAGAATAAAGAACAATGATTTTTATATACTCAGATAATAGAGTATTTTTCATATGGTGAAACATTTATTTCTATGATATAAAAAATCAAATATGGGTTGGACAAGGTGGCTCTCACCTGTAATTCAGCACTTTGGGAGGGTAAAGTGAGAAGATTGCTTGAGTCCAGGAGTTTGAAACTAGCCTGAGCAGCATAGCAAGATTCTGTTTCTAAAAATAATTAAAAATTAAAATTTTTTTTTTTTTTTTTTTTGAATTGGAGTCTCACTCGGTTGCCCAGACTGGAGTGCAGTGGCTGCTCCCGGCCACTGCAGCCTCGCCTGCTGGGCTCCGGCGATCTTTCCGCCTCAGCCTTCCAAGTAGTCGGAATTAACCAAGCATGGTGGCATGTGCTTATAGTATTAGCTACTTAGAAGGTTGAGACAGGAGAATCACTTGAGCCCATTAGTTTGGGGTTGTAGTAAGCTATGATCATGCCACTGGACTCCAGCCTGGGTGACAGAGTGAGATCCTGTCTTTAAAAACAAACACAAATATAAATGTAGTAGTGTGGTTGAACTAGGCTAATTCAGAAGACAGGTCTTACCTTGGTGTCTTAGTGCATGCATTGCTATAGCAAACATACCATAAACTGGGTGGCTTATAAAAAGAGACATTTATTTTTCACAGGCCTAGAGGCTGAGAAGTACAAAATCAAGGTGCCAGTATATTCTGTGTTTGGAAAGGGTCTGTTTCTACTGAAGGAATTTTCTTGCTGTGTCCTCATTTGGTGAAAGGGGCAAGACAGCTCTCCGGGGCCTGGTCTATAAGGACATAAGTCTCAATCATGAGGCTCCACTCACATGGTTCAACCATATCCCAAAAGCTCAACCTCTCATTCCCATCACCTTGGAGGATAGAATTTCAACATGCAGGTTTTAGGGGGAAACACACATTCACACCATAGCATTTGGCTATTCAGTTAGTTGAGTTGTGAATCTTTCAATAAAAATCACGTGGCCTCTTTGGTCCTTACTTCTCTTCTCTCTAAAATGGGGCTTGTTGACCCCTAAGCTTTTTTTTTTTTAAATCCATACTTTTAGATTCTACTCAAAAGCAAACACTGAGGAAACCTCTCAATGTACACTACTTATTTTGTAAGTGTCTTGGAATCATCATGGATTAATTAGAAGAGCTTAATTTACCATAAGCAATGTGAAATCAAGTGTTATATTTAGTCATAGTTATCTTTTGTTTTGGGGAGAAACCATAAAAAGGAATCTTTCATTGCAAGAATGCATATTTTAATATTTTCTTTCAAAATGTGGTCACAGTCTGAAAGACTTCTGGCATGTATCAAGATAGTATCTTTTTTTCCTTGTAAATAATGAAATCATTATTTTTACTTAATAAACTTGAGTTATTTATGCAAAATTCAAACAATTTCAAAAGGTACAAAGAAGCAAAAAATGACTTCAATCCTACCACCACAAAATAATTAGAATTAGCATTAATGAACACCTTTATAAACATTTTTTGCATATTAGTATATAGGGAAGGATAGACAGACTAACAGGTGGAAGCAAAGAATGATAAATAAACATAGTGTGTATATTCTAGCTGTATAGATAGAATTGGCTTTGTAATATTGTGACCATGCTATATGGGTGATTTTAATAGAATTTTAAAGTTCAAATAATTTTGAGCTGATAGGTGAAATAGAGAAACCAAATCTGAAGTGAAGGAACCAAATCTGAAGTGAAGTGAACTTCAGATTAATGTTTCTTCAACTGACAGGATGGAGGAAAAAAATATGAAAAAAATAAAAATGTTATAAAGTTTTTTTCCTGAATTATATGGTTCAAATTTCTGAAACTTTTACTGCCTTATATAAAAGATAACAACTAATAGATTGTGCATTTTCTCTACTCTTCCTTCTCTTACATCAGTTTTATTAGTTATACTGAGGCTGCCAAAAAAGTATATGCATGTTTTAATAGATGTTATCTATGTATTATTTTTAGTTTTCAGTAATCAGAAGTGTCTGGATGTGGATAGTAACTACTTTGAGCACCTCTTGTAATTATAGAAGTTAAACATGACTTGTATTTATCTATAATTTTAATATAGTTTTTTCCTTTTTTAAAATGCATATACATATTTTTGTCACCCTCTGTATTATCACTGTTGATTTTCCAGGATTATTAAGTGTTGGGAGCCAGCCTTGGAGGCCCACCTGATTGACAGGGTCCTGGTGGGCCGAAGACCCCGGGCCGCAGGGTGAGGCCAGGAAGCTGAGGCCCTTCTGTCTTCCACCTTTGCTGTTTGATACTGCCGAAGAATTCT
>NW_007257542.1:5293-17335 GCF_000164805.1 Carlito syrichta
CTAGATATTGCTGAAGTAAAAAATGGTATAAGTATATTCACTCCTTATTTGATTTAGAATTATGTAGTTTAGTGTTTAGACAAAAGGTTTTTTAGTAGCACAAGTTTATAGTAAGTTCATTATGAATTCATTATAAGTTCTAGCACTTATCTTGGAGTTATGTAGGTGACTTATAACACTGTTTTCACTGACTTAGGATAAAGATTAATGTTAAGGTTTTTACTTAATTCAATAGTTAAAACTCTAGGTTAACATTTATAAAGTGGGTTTTCACTGAACTCATAATATACTAATCAGACACTTTTATGATAGATCAACTAAAGACAGAAAGCAACCTTGGGGGGCCTGGGAAACATTACTAAAAGCTTCTTTTGAGTTCTCTTTAGAAACAAGCACTGCAGGATAAGAGAAAAGTAACGAGGACATCTGGACAAGGGAGGCGATCATGGGACTCTGAAGAACATAAGAGCCTAAGATGAGAAAATTCCTGACACATAAAGAAATATACACTTAAATAAACTTTCTGGAGACATTTCAAGGACTGTAATTTGGGACATTGGACTGAAAGTATCATTGTTGGCTTTATGAATAAGACTTATTGTCTAAATGCCTATGGGAATCTTGGTTTGTTTGCTACTAAGACCACGAGATGGTAACTTTTAGAAGATATGTACGTGAAGGAATTTTCTTTGTCTTGCCCCTTCACGAATGGTATAAAAGCTCTGTGTTAACTAACATTAAATTGTCATCTGTTCGAGAAGCAGGTGTCTGGTCTATGATCTTCGTCGTTCGCCTATCCGTCTCTCCTTCAGGACATCTCACGACCCTTGCGGGGCGGGCCCCTGCAATTAAGATTTTTACATATTTCAGCATAATTCTTACTGTTAAATACTTGTCCTATACTCAGTTAATTCAACGATCACTATCAGTTTTCTCCAAAACTTCCCCATTTTGAGTACTTCATTTTAGTTTACGTCTTAATTAGTCAGATTTTAACATTAATATAATTGTTCAAAAAGAGCTCTGGTTGTTATAGTTCCCAAACTTTCTTGTGTAAAATTGTTTGAGTCTGATCTTTATACTTGAATTATGATTTTGCCAGGTAAAATTCTGGAATCAGTTTTTTTCCTCTCTTGAATTATATAGTTAATAGCTATAGTTCCATTATATTATGTCACTAAATGTCACTATGATAATGATTGGAAAGTACTTAGAACAGTGCTTGAATGCATACACAAAGTACTATGCCAGCATTTAAAAAAAAATAAATACATGTCTGAGACTAGATTTTTTTTTTTTTTAAAAAAACCTTTTTAGTACTGCTTAGCTCGTCTAGATGCTTGAGAATTTTTTTAAATAGTTCAATGCATTGAGCAGGATATTCCACAGTATTGAATACTCTGCATCCGTATTTCTTAGAAAAAGTTATGTTATTTCAAATAGCAGATTATTTTTCTCTCCATTTTGGAATTTTTTTTACTATCTTTCTGAATAATTTTTTCCATTGTATGTACTAATGTCTCCATTTCAAAGACAACAATTTTGCTTAAATTGTTACAATTCTTCTCCACCATATCAAAAAACATTTTGCCTCTTAAATCCCTTTTTATTTTCCTCCTGTGTCTACTGTGATTATCCTAAGCCTTTCCTTATTAGTAGTTTTAGTCAAGAATGTGTTTCCTCTTGTTGTTTCTAATTGATTTACTAAATATGCAAGAGTATTGCCTTCATTCTTAAGATATTTCCATAACTCTGTAATTACTGTTTTTCATATTCTATTACTTTATCAACTTTTCTTTGACTTCTAAGTTTTATTGAGACCATGTTTATTAGTACTCTCAAAAGAATCTACTTCTCTGTTCCTTGCACAATATTTTTTCTAAAGTATTTTTTTCAATTTTTTCCCTTTCTCCTACCCCTCACTCCCCCAGCCTACCTCTCTCCCTCTCTTTCTTCTCTAGTTCCTTTGCAAATCTTTTCATTTTGCTCAGGGTTGTTTCTGGGAATTTTGTCAAAAGCTTTAACTTGCTTTGAATCGTATGGGTAAAATCTATTTGACACCTTTTCTTTTTTTTTTTTTTGAGTTGGAGTCTCACTCTGTCGCCCAGACTGGAGTGCAGTGGCCGCTCCCGGCCACCGCAGCCTCGACCTGCTGGGCTCCGGCGATCCTTCCGCCTCAGCCTTCCGAGTGGCCGGAATTACAGGCGCACGCTACCACCCCCGGCTGATTTTTTGATTTATTGTAGAGATGAGGTCTCACTGCCCAGGCGGGTCTCGAATCCGCGGGCTCAGGCGATCCACTCACCTCAGCCTTCCAAAGGCGTGGGATTATAGGCTGAGCCACCAAGCCCGGCTATTTGACACCTTTTCCGCATCATCCATCTGGAAAGATTCTGGGATATGGATTGAAGCTTTAGTATTAGTTATAGCCAATATTCACTGGCTGAGTATGTGAAACTTGGGGAGAGAAAGAGATTAGCTGGAAACTGACTTTGTCCAGGGAACGGGACTTGGGCTCTGTTCTCATTTCTTTAATATTTCCTTAAAGGTCCACGCCACCTGACTAGGAACAAATCCCCTTTCCATAAGCTTTAGCTCAGTCACTAATACAGCACAATGCCTAAAAAAATGACAAAGCCTGGCAGGGCATGGTGGCTCACACTTGTGATCCCAGCACTTTGGGAGGCAGAGGTGGAGGTGAGAGGATCACTTGAACCCAGGAGTTCAAAACAAGCCTGGGCAACATAGTGAGACCTCGTCTCTACCAAAAAAAAAAAAAAAAAAAATTAGCCAAGTGTGGTGACTCAGGCGGCTGAGGCAGGAGGATCATTTGGGTCCAGGAGATGGAAGCTGCGGTGAACCATGATCGTGCCACTGCAATGCCACTTGGGCAACAGAGTGAGACCCTGACTCAAAATTAATTAATTGATTGATTGACTTAAAAAAAGGTAAAGCCTGGCAAATAGTCAAGATATGCTATCTAGTGCTGAAACTTTAGTGTGTTAACTCTCAAAATGTATATTTCTTGTTTATAATAAAATCAAATCAAAGATAAGGTCACAACTGCTAGTTCTTTTAATTTCAACTGATATCCATGGTGTTATGCGGGTCTTGCTATTTTTGAAAATTCTTCAATTTTCTTCTCTCAAGTTTGTCTTTACACTTCTTACTTTGTTCATTTTTTTTAAACACAGGAAAACAGGTGTGAATTCTCAAGATTTCGTTGAATAATTTGCTCTTTTAAATGCCACTTCCAGGAAACATTAGGAACATAGCCATACTGTACTAGAATCTTGAGTTCTTCTCCTTCGCAATCATTTTTCAAATGTCTTTAGGTCCTAACTCTCCTTGTGAATTTTTATTGAGATTTTACAAAATTTTTGATTTACTCAGTTAAGAGGTGGTAAAGAAAATTTCTGTATTTTGGTTTTATTCTGCCAACTTTATATGAAACTTTGGGTGACTTATTTTTTATTCTGTAAATTTTCTTCTCCCTTAATTCCTTTCTTCTTTCACATAATGGTTTTTAAAAATTAACTTCTTGTATATGTAATATAGTAACATGATTTTAAACTTAAGAATTTTCTTAAGCATACATCTCATTTCTATTCCCCATCATGCAAGTTCCTATCCATCTCCCATTACTTAATAATTGCCATTACTTTCACATACATGCTTCCAAAAGTTTCTTTTATGCATATAACAGAAAAAAATTAAAATGCTGTGTTTATTATTTTTCAATGTTTTGAAGATTTTTTCCATACTAGAGCACAGAAAATTTCCTCATTATTTTTTATAGCAACATCAAATTTTATTGTTTACATAAGTAATAACTTACTTAACCAGTCTTCTATTGGTAGATAGTTGGGTTGACTTTAATATTTTGATGTAATAAATAACAAAAAACTATATGCAATTTTAAGTTTGATGTTCATGGACATTTAACAGTTTACATTTCCCATTGGCTGTGTATGAAAGTGTCTGTTTTCCCATGACTTCATCAACATAGTTTGTTATCAGACTTTTAGATTTCTTCTCATTTCATAAGTGATAAGTGGTAGACAGTAAGACCTCACTTAATGTTGTCAATAAGTCCTTGGAAGTGTAACTTTAAGTGAAATGATGTATATAGTAAAACCAATTTTGCCATAGGCTAGTTGATATAAGCAAGAGTTAAGTTCCTAGGGCATATTTCTGGTCACAGTCATATCATTGAAATTCTAATAAGACCAAAACATGTCTAATCTTAAACGTTGAAGTACAAGTGAACTGTACATATATTTAAGAAAGATGAACAGAAATAAGATAATTATCTACCCAATTATCTTAGTTCAGGGTGGTGGATGACGGGAGTCAGTTCTGTCAGCTCAGGGTGAAAGGTGGGAACCCGACTTGCACAGGGTGCCATCAGGTCGCAGGGCACACTCACAAACACATACACTCACAGTGAAATTCACTAAACACACAGATTCATCTAACATGGATATATTTTGGATGTGGGAGAAAACCAGAGTACCCAGAGAAAATTCACGTAGACATGTGGAGAATGTGCAAACCCCACACAGAGAGTGGTCCCTGCTGGAGAACCAATTTTTTTTTCTCATCGACACTATAAAGAAACAACATTGAATGAAACAATGTTATTTAAGAACTTTCTTTATTAGCATAGTTTTAATTCATGCAAATCTTTTTTAAAAAGACATATTTTCATATATTTAAAGGCAATTTATATTTTATTTTATTTTTTTGGCTATCAGTTTCTTCATATTTCTTTTAATTTCAAAAAGCTCTTTATATATTATGGAAATTATAGCTCATTCTCGACTTGGTTGTGTGCTCTGTCATTAAGACAAGTCCATAGTGACAGTGGACATTAAGTTTAAGAACCACTAGGTTAGGGGATGTGTACATATTTGTACAGAAATGTGAGTGTAATGTCTGTGCAAGTATAACTAGCATTTATGATGTTGATCTTACCATCCTGGGACTATAAAAAAGACTATGTTCCTTTTCATCTCCTATTATGATGTCATTCCTTACTTTCTCAGTGCTGAAAATTGATGTTCCTCCCAGTGCTACATGTCCATTTTGGGAGAGCTGACTCCCATGTGATACAGAACCAGATAGTTAGCTTGCAAAATGTAGATATAGCAAACAGTCCTGGCAGAGAAAGGCAAATCTGTCCAAGGTGATTTTAGTTTTTATTCTAGAAGGTAGAAGTTGATCCCAATCTTAGAAATACCATTATTTCCATTTTCCAAAAAATATGTTTAGTTTTAAAAGAAAGTCTGATGCAAAAACAAAAGCACAAACACACACATCTGATAGCTAAAAATTGTATATCCAGTTCACACACATGTATTTATGTATCTACCATCCTTACATGTATATATCCATTAGGTTGAAATAATAGAATATGAAGTCATCTGGGGTAAAAATAAAAACAAATCTACATTTTCTTAGTACTTTCCTTTCAAGCCTCTTGGGGCTACATTTCTCTGCTCTTGACAACATATCTTAGAAAGTTTATTATTTAAAAAAATTTATTCTTAGATAGCAAATCCTATAGACTGTTTTCCCAAGAGTAGTCTCAATTCAGAATTCAAAGTCCTAGCAAGTTTCAAGAATCACAATTTCAAAAAGTAATGAAAATAAACTTTCTTCTCTCAGCCTGGAATTCAGAATTGGAAGCCTTCAGTGAGGAGGGGGTAAGTGAGGAGGGGGCGAGGTGTTAGGTCAGTGCCTTCTCCTGCAGGGGGATAAGGAGTAGGAAGGCAGGGGAGGTTGGGTCAGCTCTTTCTCCTTTTCCACCTTGAGCAACCTCTGGTTTTCTGAGTTGGAGAAGGGAAAGGGTGAGGAGCAAGGATGACAAAAGGTGAAGTGGATGACTTCTTTGACTGATACTCTGAGTCCTGGAGTTGGTGCTTTTATGCATATATCTATATACATACATATAGTCAATGATACAATTAATCTTTCTAATTATTGGACAAATAAGGGGTTAATTAAGAGATGAATCTGGAGGAAGTTCCGGTAAGATGACGATGGCACAGGTGGGACTGTGAGATTCTCCGAAAGTGAGTTCCCATAAAGACTCTTACTTTCCATCCCCCACCATCCTGTCCACCACCAGCCACACCAGTCCAAGGCCTGGAGACCCTTGGTCCCACACATGGCTGGCTACCGTGGCCCCTCTGCCACTGCTGCCTGGGCCCCAGTCGAGTGGAGCTCCCAGCTGTCCCCCCAGCTATATCATCTCACCCGGCCCCAAGCTGCCTGCTGCTACCTGTGGAGGACCTCGGATACTGCCTTGTGGAGATCAGTGTCCTGGTGACACTGATCTGCCTGGCACTCAGCCGCAACCAGCTCGCTCCCAGGCTGGGCGCCCAGACCAGCCTCCGACTGTGGCCGTCCAAACCCACTGCTTGGAACCACAGGCTTGATTCGCTCCTGGGACCAGGGCCACCACTGCCCATGCAAGCCCTTGGTGCCTGTGCCTCTGGGCTCCACCACCTGGGCTGAAGCACCCAAAGCCGAGGCCAGTGCTCAACCCTCAGCCCCCGCCCTAGATTCCAGGTCCCAGCCCAGCCACATCTCAAGCTGCCAGTGCCCAGGGAGGCTCCAGGTGCCCATCCCTCAGAGATACCAGCTCTGTTCCTGGCTGAAGTGCCCTGTGGGTGACCCAAAGTTGCTGCCACTGCCTGCCACTCGTCCTATCCACAAACCAGACTAGTGGAGAGAAAGGACGAGTGGAGAGAAAGGATCCACAAAAGAGGAATCACCCACTGTAGCCATCTTCCAGGCAGAGATTTGCATTGCCCACCCGTCTATGAGCAGTCTCCACCTTGGTTGCTAAGGTAACCTCACCAAACAAGAGACAAAAGGCCCTCCCCTACACTGAATCACACACAGGCAACTCAGTACTGTGGCAGTCTTCTCAGACAGCAAGCCAAAGGAACCAGCCCAGCCTACGAGTAAGTCTATCTGCCTGCAAAGGGGAGAGGCTAAAGATCAGAGCTGAAGAGACTTTAGACATTCAGGAACTCCAGAGCTAGTCTGGTTTCTTATTTTGATTATTCATTTTATTGTTTTGACTCTTTGTTTTGCTCACCTTTGTTTGCTTTTTGAGTTAGACTACTTGTTTGTGTTGGGGAAAGCACATCAAAAGGCATGAAATTTTTGGACTGTCTTTGTGTGATTACCAGTATACTTTAGGGAATCTTGTTTGTTTGTTTGTTTTTTATACTTTTCTAGCCTTGTGTCTCTTTTCATTCATTAGTTGGTATGTATGTCTTTATTCCCTCTTACTCTTCTCTCTGTCCAACTTCCTCTTGTACCCCCTTCTTCCATTATTTTCCTTTTTCTTACCTCCTTTCTTTCCAGGGAGCAAACCTAAACCCCACTGCATGGACAGACTGTAAAGCAGTGGGAAGTGAGTTCCAGTGTGCCCATATACCTGCAGAATCAATCTGCAGATAGATTCTGAATCACAGCTTCCCCCTCAATTAAACCTCAACTGCAAAAAGTACAGTCTCCAATACACAGTCTAACTTCAAAAGTGAACAAAGCCAGAGGACCCTCATGAAGAATAATGGGAGATTGAACAAAAAGAAGAAAAAGCAACCCCACCTTTCCTGAAAAACAGAACTAAAGAAGGGGGGAGAAAGGAGGAGAGAAAAATGAAGAAAAATCAAAAGAAGAATATGTGTCTTTCACAGACCCCTGGGAAGTCAGACACTGAGAAAACTGATTTTGGAATGCAAACAATGAAGAGACCCCAGAATGATTGGTCTCAAACTACAAACCCCGCTATCAAGACATTCATGAAGAGATTAAAAAGAATTGAGGAAAGACAGGAGGAAACTAGTAAAGAGTTGATAACTGAGATAATAGTAGTAAAGAATACTGTGAATGAAATAAATAACAAACTGATAGGCATGGATAGCAGAATTAGCCAAGCAGAAGAAAGAATCTCAGAACTTGAGGGCCAAAATATAGAACTAACCCAAACTGTCAAAAACATAGAAAAGAAGCTTAAAAAGACAGAACAATACCTTCAAAGATGAGCAATTACTTCAAGAGACCGAACCTAAGAGTAATTGGACTTCCTAGGACAGAAAGAGAGACAGAGTCCACTCTGGAACAAACATTCCATGAGATTATTCAAGAAAACTTCCCTCATCTCATCAATGATGTGAAAATTCAAACACAAGAGATTCAGAGAACCCCTGCAAGACAACAGATGAGAAGACCAACTCCCAGACACATAATAATTCACCTAAACAAAGTAGATATAAAAGAAAAAATCCTAAAGGCAGCAAGGGAAAAAGGTCAGATCACCTACCATGGAAGACCAATTAGAATAGCAGCAGATTTATCTACAGAAACCCTTCAGGCTAGGAGAGCTTGGAGCCCTATCTTCAATGTTTTAAAAGATAAACAATTTCAACCAAGAATATCCTACTCAGCCAAGCTAAGCTTCATCAGTGAGGGAGAATTAAAATCTTTCCCAGATACCCAATCCCTAAGAACTTACGCTGCCACCAGACCACCTCTACAAGAAATACTTAAGAGAGTATTAAACACAGGAAAAAAAAAAGGAAAAAACAACAATGTTCTTCACAAGAGTACAGGAATGTACTAAATGCACCACTGAAAAGACATAGTATGGCAAAATGGAAAAAATATTACCAGGCAACAATATATTGCCTTCAAGAGACTCATCTCACTAGAAAGGACACTCACAGACTCAAAGTAAGAGAATGGAAAACAAATGTTCAAGTGAATGGAACACAAAAGAAAGGAGGAGTCACGATCTTAATCTCAGACAAAATACCCTTTAAGCTATCAAAAATTTAAAAAGATACAGAAGGCCACTACATAATGAAAAAAGTTTCAATCCATCAACAAGAAATATCTATCCTAAACATATATGCACCCAACATAGGAGCACCAACTTTCATAAAGCAGCTTCTAAGTAAACTCAAAAAAGATATTGACTCTGACACTGTCATAGCTGGGGACTTTAATACCCCACTCACAACCTTAGACAGATCATCAGGACAAAAAATCAACAATGAGATCTGGAACCTCAATGTGACTCTTGAACAAATGAACTTAATTGAGACCTACAGAACACTCCATCCAACAACCACAGAAGAAAATGGAAGGATTACAAATTAACAGCCTAACAAGTCACCTAAGGAAGTTGGACAAGGAAGACCATCATAACCCTAACTCCAGCAGAAGAATCCAGATCAACAAAATAAAAGCCCAAATCTGGGACATAGAAGACAAAAAGATAATACAAAAAATCAATGAAACAAAAAGCTGGTTCTTTGAAAGGATAAACAAGATCAATGGTCCCCTAGCTAGACTGACGAAGAAAAAAAGAGAAAATGCCCAGATAAACACAATCAGAAACACAAAAGATGAAGTCACATCTGACCCTGAAGAAATACAAAAGATCATTAGAGACTACTGTGCACACTTGTGTGGAAACAAACTTGAAAACCTTAAGGAAATGGAGGACTTTCTGAATCACACAACCTGCCTAGGTTGAAACAAGAAGAAATGGAGACCCTAAATCGACCAATAACAATCAAGGAAATTTACTAGTAATAAGAAAACTACCTACAAAAAAAAAGTCGAGGACCAGATGGCTTTCTAGCAGAATTCTATAAGACATTTAAGGAGGAACTGATACCAATCCTACTGAAAGTATTCCAGGCAACTGAGAAAGATGGAACTCTTCACAAATCATTTTATGAAGCCAACATCACATTGAGACCCAAGCCAGGAAAAGGCACAATAAAGAAAGAAAACTACAGGCCATATCTTTGATGAACATAGATGCTGAAATTCTCAACAAGATCCTAGCAAACCAGATTCAACAACACATCTCAAAAATCATCCATCATGACCAAGTAGGCTTCATTCCTGGGACGCAAGACTGGTTCAACATTTGCAAGACCATAAATGTAATGAAATACATCAACAGATCTCAAAGCAAAAACCTCATGATTATATCATTAGATGCAGGAAAATTTTTTGATAAAAATCCAGCACCCCTTCTTGATAAAAACCCTCGAACATCTAGGCATATGGGGAACATACTGCAAAATAGTAAAAGCCATCTATGAGAAATCCACAGCCAGCATACTCCTAAACAGACAAAAATTGGAGCCATTTCCCCTGAGAACGGGAATAAGACAAGGATGCCCACTCTCACCCCTCCTGTTCAATATAGTATTGGAAATCTTGGCTAGAGCAATTAGAAAAGAGGAGGTGATCAGGGGTATCCAAATAGGAAAAGAGGAAGTCAAGCTATCTCTCTCTGCAGACGATATGATTGTGTACCTTGAAAACCCGAGAGAATCTGTCAAAAACCTCCCTGCACTGATAAAGGACTTTGGCAAAGTCTCAGGGTATAAAATAAATGTGCAAAAGACAATCACATTTCTTTACACCAATAATAAACAAACAAAAACCCAAATAAAAAGCACAATCCCATTAGAAATCGCCACACACACACACACACAAAAATGAAATACCTTGGCGTCTTCCTAACCAGAGACATGAAAGACCTTTACAATGAAAACTATAAAACACTGCTCAAAGAAATCAAAGATGACACAAACAAGTGGAAAAATATCCCATGCTCATGGATTGGAAGAATCAACATTGCAAAGATGTCCATCTTACCTAAGGCAACCGACAGATTTAATGCAATACCCATCAAATTACCAGCAACATTCTTCTCAGACCTAGAAAATACAACACAGGAATTCATATGGAAACACAAACGTCCAAGAATAGCCAGAACAATCCTCAGCAAAAAAAAAAAACAAAACAACAAAGCAGGAGGTATCACAATACCAGACTTCAAACTTTACTATAAAGCTACAATAATCAAACAGCTTGGTATTGGTACAGGAACAGGCATATAGGCCAATGGAATAGAACTGAGATTCCAGAAGCAAAACCCAGATTTCTCAACCAACTCATCTTCGACAAAGCCTCCACCATCAACCACTGGGGGGAGTAGAACCTATTCAGTAAATGGTGCTGGGAAAACTGGCTGACCACATGCAGAAGATTCAAACAGGACCCCTATCTATCCCCATACACAAAAATTAACTCTAAATGGATCAGAGCCCTAAGTGTAAAACCTCAAACCATAAGAACTTTAGAAAATGCAGGACACACCCTTATGGAAGTTGGAACTGGCAACCAATTCCTGAGCAAAACCTGAAACGCACGGGCCATAAGAGATAAGATAGACAAGTGGGACCTCATTAAACTGACAAGCTTCTGCAAAGCCAAAGAAACCATTAAGAGAGCAGGGAGACAGCCCACAGACTGCGAAAAAGTATTTTCCAACTCCATGTCTGACAAAGGCCTAACATCTAGGATCTACAAGGAACTCAAATGTGCCAAAAAGAAAAAAACCAAACAACCCCGTTACAAAATGGGCAAAAGATATGAAAAGACACTTCTCAAAAGAGGATATATGAGCGGCCAACAGTTACATGAGGAAATTTCAACCTCGCTAGTCATCTGAGATACCACCTAACTCCAGTCAGAATGGCTGTTATCAATAACTCAAAAAATAACAGATGCTAGAGAGGATGCGGTGAAAAGGGAACACTTCTACACTGTTGGTGGAAGTGTAAACTAGTGTAACCTCTGTGGAAATCAGAGTGGCGATTCCTAAAAGCTCTAAAAATCGACCTTCCATATGACCCTGCAATTCCCCTACTGGGAATATACCCTGAAGAATTCAAATAATTCTATAAAAAAGATTCCTGCACACGTATGTTTATTGCAGCATTGTTCGCAATAGCAAGATCATGGAACCAACCATGCTGCCCATCAAAAGAGGACTGGATTTTAAAAATATGGTACATATGCACAATGGAATATTATGGAGCCATAAAAAAGAATAAAATCGTGAATTTCACAGCAACCTGGATGGAATTGGAGTTTATAATACTGAGTGATCTCTCACAGAAACAAAGATCTGAGTAACACATGTTCTCA
>NW_007257542.1:17355-18359 GCF_000164805.1 Carlito syrichta
AAAATATAATGACAGATTTAGAATGAAATTTTAACAAACCAAACAACAACACATAAAGATACTTAAGGAAACTGGTAGAAAAGTTATATACATATTTACCTTACTCAAGTATGGGAAAGGTCATTCTTTGCACAAAGCATCAAAAGATATATTGTTAAATTATACTGCACACAAAATTAAGATATTCTACACATCAAAAATGCCATATAATTGATAGACAATCTGAGAAAAAGTAATTATAAATAGATAAATAGGTAGGGAGATATATATCTCGCTTAAAATAACTCTAAAGAATCACAGTCTTGAGCCGGGCTCGGTGGCTCAGCCTGTAATCCCGCGCCTTTGGGAGGCTGAGGTGAGTGGATTGCCTGAGCCCGCGGGTTCTAGACCCGCCTGGGCGGCGAGACCTCATCTCTACAATAAATCAAAAAAATTAGCCGGGCGTGGTGGCGCGCGCCTGTAGTTCCGGCTACTCGGAAGGCTGAGGCGGAAGGATCGCCGGAGTCCAGCAGGCGAGGCTGCGGTGGCCGGGAGCGGCCACTGCACTCCAGTCTGGGCAACAGAGTGAGACTCCAACTCAAAAAAAAAAAAAGAATCACAGTCTTGATAGAAAAATAGCACATTTAATCATGTTTGGAAAATGTTTAGGATACAGGAAAATGTTTGTTATCTTTTATCAATTATGATTGCACAGTCAATTGAGAAAAACATACTTTGAAGGGGCCCATGAAAGTTAGTTCTGTGTGATAGAATTATGAACATTTTAAAAGTTTTTAATGTTTTTCTGAGTTGTCTGAATTTTCTTTTATATTCAGAAAAAAAGTTGCTTTTCTAAAAATGCAAAAGTTTGAAATACAGTCAAACTTCATAAATATTAAATCCACTTCAGGGGAATGGTGTGGGGATATATTTGAATAATATATGTGTTTTTCCTTTTAGAAAGATTATTTTTTAGAAATAGTCATGCTTGTTCTATTGAAAATATGATGGAGATTACTCATTTC